>NW_016107370.1:3409536-3421653 GCF_001604975.1 Cebus imitator | reverse complement strand
AGAGAGAGAGAGAGAGAGAGAGAGAGAGAGAGAGAGAGAGAGAGAGAGAGAGGATAACCTCTCTTTTACACGAGAATGAACCTGGCTGCCTCAAGATAAGTTGTTCTGATATCACAGAATGGCCTCTAGGGATCAAGTTGTTTCCCTTGAAAACTTGGAAAGGGAAATTCAGTCTCTCCTATCTGGCTTGCTTCCCGACTTCAGACTTTAGGAGCTTCTGCACTGTGTCGCCCTGCAATTTGTTTCTCTGAAACATAATCCTGTCTCACAGACTCCCACTGCATTAGGATTGGTCAGAAGGAAGCAGAGGAGGAGCCACGGTGAACATGTTTTTTCCTCTCCACACACCATAAAATCAGCGGCTGGCGCCTACAGCCCCTAACACTCAAAGCAATGCTCAGGCTGGAAGCAGATGCTTCCCGAGAGGCAGCGGATGTGAGCATGTGCACACAGGTTCGTCTCCCAATGGCACGGCAGCTTCTAGGAAAATTATTTTGAACAGACTTGAATGCGTAAGATTAAAGTTAAAGCAGAAGTGAGAACAAAAAAGCAAAGAGCAGACTCTTCCAACTGAGAATGAATATTTTGAAGCCCAAGATTTTAAAGTGATGACGATCAGAGTCGTACCTAAAAGAAACTAAAAACTCCATGTCAAGCTCTGGACTTGGGACATTTACTCACAGGAGGCGTGGCAATTTTAGCCTCACAACTTTCAGACAGATAAAGACTGGGAGGAAATAACTGAGGCGACTCCCTGACCCAGGAGGTTAATTCAGGGGGACACAAATCCTCCTGCCAGCATGGTGAACTCCACCCACCGTGGGATGCACACTTCTCTGCACTTCTGGAACCGCAGCAGCTACAGACTGCACGGCAATGCCAGTGAGTCCCTTGGAAAAGGCTACTCTGATGGAGGGTGCTACGAGCAACTTTTTGTCTCTCCTGAGGTGTTTGTGACTCTGGGTGTCATCAGCTTGCTGGAGAATATCTTAGTGATTGTGGCAATAGCCAAGAACAAGAATCTGCATTCACCCATGTACTTTTTCATCTGCAGCCTGGCTGTGGCTGATATGCTGGTAAGCGTTTCAAATGGATCAGAAACCATTGTCATCACCCTATTAAACAGTACAGATACGGACGCACAGAGTTTCACAGTGAATATTGATAATGTCATTGACTCGGTGATCTGTAGCTCCTTGCTTGCATCCATTTGCAGCCTGCTTTCAATCGCAGTGGACAGGTATTTTACTATCTTCTATGCTCTCCAGTACCATAACATTATGACAGTTAAGCGGGTTGGGATCACCATAAGTTGTATCTGGGCAGCTTGCACGGTGTCAGGCATTTTGTTCATCATTTACTCAGATAGTAGTGCTGTCATCATCTGCCTCATCACCATGTTCTTCACCATGCTGGCTCTCATGGCTTCTCTCTATGTCCACATGTTCCTGATGGCCAGGCTTCACATTAAGAGGATCGCTGTCCTCCCCGGCACTGGTGCCATCCACCAAGGCGCCAATATGAAGGGGGCGATTACCTTGACCATCCTGATTGGCGTCTTTGTTGTCTGCTGGGCCCCATTCTTCCTCCACTTAATATTCTACATCTCTTGTCCTCAGAATCCATATTGTGTGTGCTTCATGTCTCACTTTAACTTGTATCTCATACTGATCATGTGTAATTCAATCATCGATCCTCTGATTTATGCACTCCGGAGCCAAGAACTGAGGAAAACCTTCAAAGAGATCATCTGTTGCTATCCCCTGGGAAGTCTTTGTGACTTGTCTAGCAGATATTAAATGGGGACAGAGCACGCAGCATAGAAACATGCATAAAAGTCATTTTCACTCTTAACCTACCTGAATATTGTTACTTCTGCAACAGCTTTTTCATCTGTGTCGGGTACTGATTGAGAATATCCATTGTGTAAATTTATGATTCTTAATGAGAAAAAATGTCTAGTCTCTGTATTATTTCTAATGTCATGCTACTTTTTGGCCATAAAGTGTTAATTTGTGTTTTAGATTGTAGGCACTATGGATTTACAAAATGAAAAGTCCTTATTAAAAGCTTAACAATGTCTCTTTCTTGTCATTCATAAGCATTGGACACTTTGTATGCTTCAGCAACATAGGAATCAGAGCCTCATTAAATATATTCTAATAAATGCTTTATTATATTACACTACACACCATTGAAATGTAGAGATTTCATTCTAGCACTTAAGGGAAAATAAGACGAGATGCATAATTATTTTAAAAAATAACATCATCACTGAAATTTCAAGTAATTTAATTAAAGGTTTGTTCATCTTCCCTGTGAAGTAGAAATGAGGCTCCTCTTGACAGAAAAACAAGTACTGAAGAAAGAGAGATGCTGAATCAGAAAACTATGTGTGCTTCGCCAACACAGATTCATCTGCCTTAGCAAACAGTATGATAGTTCACACAGGCAATTCAGTTTTGGGTGGGGGTGGGAAATGGAAGCTATGGAGATGAAAGTGTTCTGGAAACCCTAAGTTGCCATCTCAAGATAAATTTCCTGATACCAAATCATCCCTAAACAATATTAATAAAACAGAGAACAGAGTATTTATGCTCCTTTTAACCAGGAATTCAGCATCTTCGGAAGGGTCCAGAAAAGGTGATATTGTACTGAGAGATTTAGCTTCCTGTTTCTGGAGAACTATAGGACTGATGTCGAATTCTTTCTCGTCTCATGTGAAAGTGACTTGCTGCTTATTTTTTGAACTGGAGTACAAATGTTGATTAACAAGGATTTTAAATTTCAAAACCAAATTCATAGCACAAGTGTTTTCCAGCAATATTTGTAAATATCTAAAATAAGGGTACCTGTGATGCCGGTACATTTTAAGCAGGAAGGGAGGCACCCACCAAACCCCAGAGGATGTCATGCAGTAAACTAGCCTTCCACAGCCACTTCTTGAAGACTAAACATGTTTTTGCTCCAAAATAATCCTACAGATTTGTCCACTGATAAATAAAATTTGTACTGTACTTTCCAACCTGTAATTTAAAATAAAGAAAAATCAAATATTAGTTTGAGGATTACCAGTTAACTATCGTGTGATTTACAGGGTTTTCAAATGTTCATGGGCAGAGGTCATATGCAAAGATACTCCTTGACTTAAATCTAATTGTTTCACACTGATTATAGGACCCAAGAAACACTTTCAGCCTTCATCTGAAAACACTACCTTAAAGTATAATGAACTTAAAATTTACATATAAGAAGTCGTACTAAGGCTGAATTCCACTGCAATTCTTCTATTTTGAAGCAAAAGTGAATGTGAAGATTTAAATATACACTAATCTAACATTCATAGTCCAAAGCAGTGGAGGGACATAGATGATGTTTTTGTCATTGCTACTATTCCTGACCATTCCTTCATTTAATGATTCTGAAAAATCCCAGGACTAGAGAAATGAAAAAGGGAGCCACCACGTGCCCATCTTCTGTGGTGGCTGCCCTTCCCAGTTTATTCTATTTCTCCTCCAAGTGTCATCTCAGATGCTCAGAAGGAAATCCTGGCTCCTTCCTCTCTAGGTTCAAACCTTCTCCTGAAGCGGTTTATAGTGTTAGGGTGTGTTTACATCATGAAGGAGCCATGTAACACCAGCCTCCCCATACGCCCATGGTACCACATTGGACTTTAGCTCCTTTAAGTGCAGAGACTGTCTCTCATTTTTTTCTCTATTCTCTAAATCTTCCCCTATTCCAGTTGCTTCCTTTTATTCAAGTAAAGTCAAGATTCTTCCAGAGGGCAGGCCTTATTCAAGCTACCTCTAAGCTCCATCCCACAACCAGTGAAATTAAGAGCCCCGCCAGCCCTAGTTGGATTGTTATTGGATTAACTGGGACAATGTTATGGTTTAAAACTGCAGGCATAATCAAGTATATTTAGTATGAATACAGGAGGGTGCAGAGAGTCAGACTGGGGCTGGAGATTTGGAGAAAACAAGCTTGAAGTATACAAAATGAAGTCACTGTAGTAATCATGGCTACTAGAGCTGATGTGGAGAACGTGGTTATTCCAAGTAGGTAACTTTAAATACATTAGGAGCAAAGAACTGAGATTGACAGAGTTGCATGAGAACACTTCCCACGAGGAAATGAGATTATATTTCTCCTCCATTCACCTTATCTCTAACAACATCATGTCATCATGACTTTAGAACTTATTCAACCAGGACATTCAGATTCCTGTTTGGCTCCCCAGTTCCATATTGCAGTCTCGCTTTGCTTTCTGTTTTATTTTTATGCATTCTGCCTCTTCTGTTTGCACGTAAGCCCCTTAGAGACAAGCCTTATGCTTATATTTTTATTGCCACAGGGAATAACATATTTCATATTTGACACATTAGAAAGACTGAAAAAATCTAGAGAGAGATAAAATAGTCTTGACTTCCGAAAGTGGTTTCCCATTGAGTCTCACCTTGAGCATTCTTGATGCTGCATCTATTTCAGTGTTGGCAATGATGACAGATTGGGGCAGAACTTTCTTCTGCAGCAGCTGCCTAGCCATCACTGTCTCTCCTTACCTTGAGTGTCTTCAGGGAAGGACAATAGAAGTCATGGTGGTCACTGGGAAAGCAAGTGGGTCAGGCATTGGTTGCACACAGAAATGTGATAAGAACAACCTCTAGCTACCCTTCTAAAAATCCATGATCAACAAATAGAGAGATGTAGAATCATAGCATGAATGAAATAATAAGGGAAAGTCTGTCCCATTAGATGATCTTGGCTTTACTACATACAGTAGAAGTAATTAGTCACTGTTTAAGCCATATCAAGATTGTTTTGTCCAGTTATGGTGTTAGGAGTTAGACCTATCTCTGGCTGAGGACACTGGCATGTCTAAAACTTAGCACAAATGAGAATTATTCTTCCACATGCAGTTTCCATTAGGGATAAACACATACGGCTTATGCTAAATGAAAAGCATGGTGCTATCCTATGTCTGGGACATCCCATCCCCACACCAGTGAAGTACCTCCAAGGAAATTGAGCTATAGCACACGGCACCAAAGTGCCGCTCCCTCCTACTAAGTCCACAAACTGACATTTTGTCACCTTTCAACCAACAAAAAAGACTACCTAAACATCATGGTTAAGAAGAAAAGAGAAATAAATGCAAGAGAGAGAGAAAAAAAAAAAAGAAAGAATGGTTACCAGTTTATGGATCAGCTTTCCACCTCAGCCTGATGAAAAAATAAATAAGCAAATAAATAATGCCATAGAACACACACCCATGAGCAGGGACTTTAAACACATATTATCCCAACCCTGATGGCGGCTCAGGAATTTCAACATGAGGAGACTTAGGGTGTACTGTGGCTCAGAGGAGTTACAATGGGCTGTCTTGAAGCTTTTTGCACAGCAGTAGCCTTCTTTGACTGGGTTGCATGGGTTCTTGAAATGTGTTAGGAGGGATATTTGAAGATTATACCTTGGTGAGACTAACAGACTTGGGCACCATGGGTGTTCTAGAATCTGACTTCATCACGCAAGTGTTTCTTCTACACAGTGAGGAAAAGGGAGTGGAAGGAGACCGGACATGGCAAAGAGTATTGCCCTTTCTTTAATATTCAAAAAATAATAATTCCACTAATTAGATGTGATTCCTACAGATTTTTTTAACTTGTAGGCTGTTTTCTCCTTTACTATTTCTCTTGCTAACCTGGAAGCCAATCCTGTCATACATGATACGTTTTCAATGCTTCTTATCTGACTTCTTGTTTTATATTTCTTTTGTGCTGTTTTCACTCAATTTTTCTTAAATTGCCTTGTAATGTTGTGATATACTAATACAAGGAGAAAGAAAAATGTGGAAAAATCCAAATATTCATATTAGTTTGGTTCAGTGGACCAATGGTTTAAATGTATAAAATGTGAACAAATTGCATTTGCATTTGGCCTAAGCTGCTTTGCTTCACAGAATCCTACTGGAAAGAAAGCACTTTTAGTGGAAATAAAAAGAGAGTAAAACTCAGCAGGGCACAGTGGCTCACACCTGTAATCCCAGCACTTTGGGAGGCTGAGGCAGGCAGTTCACGGGGTCAGGAGTTTGAGATCAGCCTGACCAACATGGTGAAACTCTGTCTCTAATAAAAATACGAGGCATAGTGGTGTGTGCCTGTAATCTCAGCTACTCAGGAGGCTAAGGCAGGATAATCACTTGAACCTGGGAGGCAGAAGTTGCAGAGAGCCCACATCGCACCACTGCACTCCAGACTGGGTGACAGAGCGAGACTCTACCTCAAAAAAAAAAAAAAAAAAATGGAGTAGAACTCAACAGTTACTGCAAGAACATAGCAGCATAGTAATCAAGGCCTCAGAAATCCATTTGTATCACATATCCGTATTATGGCTTACCTAAAGGAATTAAGGAAACTCTATATCCTACATTAGTCAAGTCGAAGTACAAACAGATGTTCCCTTGGAATATTCCTCAAGAAAGGAAATAAATGTTGCCTGCAAAAAGGAATTTAATTACAGCATTGGAGTGGCCTTTGACAAATGGCTGCTATAAATTTTATGGTACCAAATTCACATTTTTAAAAGCCAAATTAATTATCACAATTGTAGAGGAGGTAGTAAAGTAGATGCTTTATATCCTTTAACGTTGAAATATAAATTGATACAATTGCATTTGAGGACATATTATGCAATGTGTGTCTCAAACCTTAAAAACACTCATTCTTTATCATTATGATTAATTTTAGAACAATGATTGTTAGGTTAGGAAGCCACCATTAATGGAAGACTCACATCACCTCCTAAGTATACTGTCTGTGGATCACTGATGTGACACCTGGTATACCCACCCTCAAAAATTCCATAATTTATTAGTGATAAAATTTTATATCATTATTCTGTTGTGAAAATATTAGTAGATGAGAATAAACTTTCTGATAAAACTTTCTAATATCAGATACCTTTTGTTCTATTGTCTGTTTGGTATTTAACTTTTTGAAGAAAGAATGTTTATTTGAGGTTCACAGCAAGATTAACCAGAAAGGACAAAGATTTCTCATGGATGCCTTTCCCCACAAATGAAAAGCCTCTGTCATTATCAACATTCACCACAGAGTGGTACGTTTGTTATATTAGATGAACCCACCCCGACATATCATAATCACTCAAGTCTATGATTTACGTTAGGATTCGCTCTTAGCGTTGTACATTCTACGGGTTTGGACTCATATAATGACCTATAGCCAACGAGACAGTATCATAAAGAGTACTCTTTTCACTATCTCTAGTTTTGCCTTTCCTAGACTGTCATACACTTGGGATCATATAGACTTACATACCTCTTACATGTTACCTTTCGTAAGTCATGAGCAATTGGTAGTCATTCCTCTTGAGTGATAATACTGAGGGGCATGTTTATTTTCTTTATTGAGTGTGTTTCTATTGTGTACATTTACTATAGTAAGCACATGTTAATGTTTTAAGATTTTTTAAAGAATAAACTTTACAACAGAAAGATGGTTGGTGAAAATGCAATTGCCAAATTACTGATCTGTGAAGAAAGAGTAAATGTAAAAGAAGTTATGTCTGAATGAGATCAGATTTTGATGACTATATCATCCGTCCACTCTTTTCAGTAAACTCAGAGGGCCTGCCTATGGCACATGGGTAGTCAGTGGCAGCATTAAAGCCTGAGACCCCGTTCCTATCTCCCCATTTAGGTTTCCCCCGTACCAAATTTCAAGAAGCTTGTTCTGTAGGTAAATGTAGCTTTCCCAGTCACAGAGACCTAGGACTGAATTCTGGTTATACTCCTTTTAGGCTCTGAGATTTTGTGGAAGTTTATTTTCTCATCATTAAATGATAATAATCAAATACTTGCCTAATGGGAATCTTTAAAGGATAAACATAATTAAATAATATCAAGGGTTATATGTTTCACAAAACAGTTCCCAGTACATATAGGCACACAAAAATGGTAGTTATTATTTTTTTCAAAAATATAAAATAAATGAATAAAACACATATAAATGCAGTTATTCGTTTTCTATCTTTTTCAGCCATTCAGAGTTATCAATAAACATAGCAAGGCCTTCAGCTTAATTTTTATCTTTTCTTAAATCATATTTTAAAATTTCCTTGGGTTTGACTACATTTTTATAAAAATAAATATATTTGAACATAATAAATACATGGGCATACCTGTACTTCAAAGGATAATTTGTTATCTCCAAAAATGTTAATTGTTCTAAAATTTGCAGTGTCACATTTAATACTGGAAAAAGCTAATTTGAAGATAATGTGCCAAATAAGAAATAACCAATTAGCTCATTTCTTCAGAAACGTATTGATACTTATTAAACTTTATCCCATGAATTTAAATGTTAACATAAAAAAATCATTATCTAAGTTGAGACTGCTGATATTAAATGTAAATCCTTGAAAGCGGACCATAAATAATAAATTTATGATCACATCTTTATGTTAAGCTATTAGCTCATCACATACATACTAAAGCTTTGTGCATGACAGTAGAAAGAATACAAGATTTGAACTAAATGAGTATCGGATTCAAATCTCAGATCTACTATTTACCAGCTGTTGAACTTTGGCCAAGTTACTTGAATTTCCTAAGCACATAAAGTCTAATCTATGAAAGGAAGATAATATCTGTTATCTATAATACGGTTAATGACAAATATTAAATAATGTAAAATTAGATAATTGATTTTAAAAACCTAGCATGGCGTTTGTATTAAAGGCAGCTGCATTACAAAAACAATCAAATTAGACACAGAAGATTATCAGAGCTTAGATACTAGAGGAGGTTAAATGGTGATAGGGACTTGGATATCCTCACTTCTCTAACATGGAGAGACAGAAATCCATTCAAATCTGTTTTTGATATTTTATTTCTGACAAGTGGACCATGACAAGTGGACCAAGTAAAAACAAACTTGTTTTTCTTATTTTAAATATAAAGATAATTTAGACATTCCAAAAATATTCAGGCAAAGTAGTGGGTGGAATTGTGTAGAAATACAGTTTGTTTCAATGGCTTCAGTAATGCTGGAATTCTTACGTTAAATGATGGGTTTAATGTACAATTTAATATTGTGCTTCAGAGTTTGGAGACATGACATATATTCTTTTGTATGTATTTAGTATTACATGAAACATAAATGGATATAATGTGTTTATTTTATAACGTTTGTGTTCAGCAGGAACATACAAAGCTACATTTGCTTGTAACAATAAAAGGATCCCTAGCACACCTGCCACTTGGAAAAAAAAAAAAAAAAAGAAGAAGAGCTTTGATCTATGATAGAATGGTTGATTTGTCCTTGGATTAATAAGGTTAATAAACACAGTTTACAATTATTAACAGTGCTTTTCCTGAGAAGAGACATCTGGAGACCCCACAAATATAAAGCCAAGTGCAACATTTTTAGCAGCTCAATCAGTTTGAGTTTTTGTATAGGGCTCAGCTGCAAATGAACAATCAGAGTTCGATTTGTAAGATTTTAAACAGTGTGAAAATTTTCACTGTTAAATTCAAATCATCACTAAATAAATTTTAAAAGTAAAAATATAACAATAACTTTGATCACTATGCCTCCCTGGGGGGAAAAACTTGCTAATTTTTGCAGTAAGTTTAATTCTCTAATTGAAATGTGTTTCCTTTGTATTACTGAGGTTTTAAAATGGTCCCACTGAAAACAACACATTCATATCCTGTATATGTTTCACAATATTCTGGAGATTTCATTAAAATGATACATAGTATTTATATTTTTATTTAATTCTTTCATTTACGGAGAAAGCTAGCAAACCTTGGGTATTTCATTTTTGTAATTCTGTGTACATCCGATCATTGGTATACTGTTAAAAATCGTGCTCTGGATATCATTTTTATCTCTTTCTTATAAAGCTCTTACTATCAATATTAGAAGAAAAATCTGTACCTTTTCACCTTTAGGTTACCTCTAATTTTTCTTTCTAAGATATCATGTCACATCTCTATCTTTTCTGCATCAACTCTTACTTTCACCTTAAATTCAATGTGTCTAAACTGAAGTGTTCCTTGACACAAAATTTGACCCCTGCTTTTTACTTTGTTTCCATCATTCCATAATTCTACTTGAAACAGAAACTTAAACTCCAGTCACTGCACTTTCACTCCAAAATTAAATTAGAGAGATTTTGAATGAAGATCAGGTGCATAGAGTCTGACACAAATGTCTGTGACTTTTTGCGTTTCCAATGGAAAAAGAAAGGAAGGAAACTGGTGCCTACAAATTCATAAATCTTCTTGGGAAAAACAGACAAGAACATGAACAGAACATGATTGATATGGTTTGGCAGTTTTTTTTGGTTTTTTTTTGTTTTTTTTCCTGCTTAAAAGTCAGGTACAGAGAAGTCTGGAATATACATGTAAATTTGGTAGTTGAGTATGTACAGAGAAGTGGGAGATAAGTACAGGTAGAGAATCCTCATTGTAAAATTCCTACATCTAAAATGCTCCAAAAATCTTTTAAGCACCCATATGCTGGCACACATGTGCAGAAAGCAAAAACTGGACGCCTTCCTGACACCTTACACTAAAATTAACTCCAGATGGATTAAAGACTTAAACAGACCTAACACCATAAAAACCCTAGAAGAAAACCTAGGCAAAACCATTCAGGACATAGGCATAGGCAAGGACTTCATGACTAAAACACTAAAAGCAATGGCAACAAAAGCCAAAATAGACAAATGGGATCTAATTAAACTCCAGAGCTTCTGTATAGCAAAAGAAACAATCATTAGAGTGAACCGGCAACCAACAGAATGGAAAAAAATTATTGCAGTCCACCCATCTGACAAAGGGCTGATATCCAGAATCTACAAAGAACTGAAGCAGATTTACAAGAAAAAAACAACCTCATTCAAAAGTGGACAAAGCATACGAACAGATACTTTACAAAAGAAGCCAATAAACATATGAAAAAAATGTTCATCATTACCAGTTATCAGAGAAATGCAAATCAAAACCACATTGAGATGCAATCTCATGCCAGTTAGAATGGCAATCATTAAACAATCTGGAGACAACAGATGCTGGAGAGGATGTGGAGAAATAGGAACGCTTTTACACTGTTGGTGGGAGTGTAAATTAGTTCAACCATTGTGGAAGACAGTGTGGCAATTCCTCAAGAATCTAGAAATAGAAATTTCATTTGACCTAGCAATCCCATTACTGGGTGTATACCCAAAGGACTATAAATCGTTCTATTATAAAGACACATGCAACACACGTTCATCATGGCACTGTTTACAATAGCAAAGGCCTGGAACCGATCCAAATGCCCACCAATGATAGACGGAACAAGGAAAATGTAGCACATATATACCATGGAATACTATGCAGCCATAAAAAAAGATGAGTTCATGTCCTTTGTAGGGACATGGATGAATCTGGAAACCATCCTTCTCAGCAAACTGACACAAGAACAGAAAATCAAACACCACATGTTCTCACTCATAGGCAGGTGCTCAACAATGATACACATGGATACAGGGAGGGGGGCATCACACATGTGGTCTGTTGAGGGGGCCTAGGGGTGGGACAGTGGTGGGTGGGGAGGTTGGGGAGGAATAACATGGGGAGAAATGCCAGATATAGGTGATGGGGTGGGGGAGATGGAGTCAATAAACCACCTTGCCATGTATGTACCTATGCAACAATCCCGCATGTTCTGTACATGTATCCCAGGACCTAAAGTACAATAATAATAATAATAATAAATATGCTGGCACAAGTGGAGAATTCCACACTTTATCTTATATTACATGCTGCAGTCAAAATGCAGATGCATAGTATTAATCATAAAAACAAAGACATGGAATCAACCTAGATGCCCGCCAACATTGGATTATATAAAGGAAACATGGTACATATACTCCAGGGAATCCTATGCAGCTATTAAAAAGAATTAAATTGTGTCCTTTGCAGCAGCATGGTTGCAGCAGAGGCCACCATCCTAAATGAATTAACGCAGAAACAGAAAACCAAATACACGTGTTCTCACTTATAAGTGGGAGCTAAACATTGGGTACATATGGACCAAAAGATGG
>NW_016107370.1:3403776-3408471 GCF_001604975.1 Cebus imitator | reverse complement strand
ATTCATCTGTTTAAACCTAATACCCAATGTGATAAAAAAAAAAAAAAAAAAAAAAAAGTCATCCAGGGCCGGATGCGGTGGCTCACGCCAGTAATCCCAGCACTTTGGGAGGCCGAAGTGAGCAAAGCATCACAAGGTCAACAGACCGAAACCATCCCGGCCAACATGATGTAGCTCTGTCTCTACTAAAAATACAAAACTTAGCTGGGCGTGGTGGCACACGCCTGTAGTCCCAGCTACTCGGGGGGCTGAGGCAAGACAATCACTTGCACCCAGGAGGCAGAGTCTGAAGTGAGCCTAGATTGCGCCACTGCACTCCAACCTGGGCAACCGCGAGCCTCGGTCTCAAAACAAACAAACAAACAAACAAAAATGTCATCCAGCAGAGTGTCTCTTCATCTCTAAAAAGCCCGTTTCTTCGTTCCTCGACTCTACTGTTTTTTCTCACGTAAAATACATAAGATACATGTACATTAACGTTTTAATCCAAACACAGTTTTGTAGGTAGAGACTGAAAGGCTGCCATTATTTTTGCTGTTGTTTCACAGCTGAGAGTGGTATTTTGGGGATGCTACTGTGCTGCTTAGTTACCCTGAGAATGTAACTCTTTTACTATACTAATGATATGAGTATTAGTCCATTCTTATGTTGCTATAAGGAAATACCTCAGACGGGGTAATTTTAAAAGGAAAGAAGTTTAACTGACTGACTCACAGTTCCGCACTGCTGGGGAGGCCTCAGGAAACAAAACCGTATGGTTGGCAAGGGAGAAACAGGCACCTCCCATACAGAGTAGCAGGTTGGAGTGACTGCCAGCAGGGAAAATGTCGGACACTTACAAAGCCATCAGATCTCGTGAGACTCACTCACTATCACGACAACAGCGTGGGGAAACTGCCCCCACGATCCAATCTCCTCCACCTGGTCCCACCCTTGACATGTGGGGACTATGGGGATTACAATTCAAGGTAAGATTTTGGGTGGAGGACACAGCCAAACCATATTAATATGCCATTTTTTAAAACTGTTAAGCACTTACATATGAATAAGTCTAAGAAAACAATTGCTTATCAGTAGCATGTAAATTCAGAGTCAGGAATGTTCACCTGTTCGGCTGAGGTAGTGATACCCTTGCTTGCTGATGGGCAGATAAGTGAACAGACTTTGTTTCATCACAAAAATATTTAAAATAAAACCAGGCACAGTGGCTCACACTTGTAATCCTAGCACTTTGGAAGGCAGAGACAGGTGGATTGATTGAGCTCAGGAATTCAAGACCAGCCTGGGGAACACGGTGAAACTCCAACTCTACAGAAAATGTAAAATTAGTCGGGAGTGGTGGCATGTACCTGTAATCCCAGCTGCTGGAGGAGGCTGAGGTGGGAGGATAGCTTGAGCCCAGGAGGTAGAGGTTACAGTGAGCCGAGATCGCACCCTAGCCCTCCAGCCCAGGCAACAGAGCTAGACCCTGTCTGGAAAATTAAAATTATTGAAAATATTTTATAAAATTCCTTCAGACTACATTATAAGATGTATATGAAACATAAATGAATTTCATGTTTACACATGGGTCCTATCCCCTAGATATCTCATATTATGTATATGAAAGTCTTCCAAAGTCCAGAGAGAAAATCCAAACTCCAAAACACTTCTGGTTCCCAGCACTTTGGAAAAGAGATACCTAACCTGTACATAAGTGATCCTCAGTATGGTCTTTCAGCCTCCAATTTCTTTCTCCCATTGTATCACCTAATCTCATTTCACTGAGACTTTCAACCTCACCACTACACTAAAACCATTCTTGTTAATGTAACTGAGATTCTTCCTATTACTAAGGCATATTGTTTATTTGGAACAACAATATATTTTAACATGTTATTCATCTCTTCTTTTATATGGCTCCCAGAATTCCAAAATCCTTGATTCTTTTTTTTCTCAAAAGTTTCTTCTCAATCTCCCTTTTAGATTTCTCTTCTTCTTCCCCAAACACTTAGCAGTAGGGTCCTCCAAAGCTCAGGCCATTCTCTTCTCTATCTATTCTCCTTTGGTCATTCAAAAGCTTTCAAAGCATTAAATACTGTCATGTGTCACTTCTCAATGGACATTCATTCTAAGAAATGCCTCGTTAGGCTATTTCATCATTGTGTGAACATCATAGAGTGTACTCATAGAAACCTAGATGCTGTAACCTGCTACACACCTAGGATATATGGTAGAGCCTACTGCTCCCAGGTTACAAGTCTGTGCAGCATGTTACTCTATTGAATACTGAAGGCAATTATAACACAAAGCTAAGTATTAGTGTATCTAAACATAGAAGAACATATAAAAGTTACAATAAAAATACATCATGAAAGATTGAAAATGGTACCGCTGTCTGGGGCACTTACCATAAGCAGGGCTTGCGGGACTGGAAGTTGCTCTGGGTAAGTCAGTGAGTGGTGAGTGAATGTGAACGGCTAGGACATTACTTGTACACTACTACAGACTTTATAAAACCTGTGCAATTAGGATACACTGTATTTACTTAAAATGTTTTCTTTCTTTAATAATAAAATTAAGCTTAGCCTGCAACAACTTTTTTTACTTTATAAGCCTTTTATATTTTCATCTTTCTGACTCTTTTGTAATGACAAAGTTTAAAAGACAATACACTGTCAAACTACTGTACACAAAAATATTTTGTTTATATTCTTATTTTACAAGCATTTCACTTTTTTTTTTTTTTTTTTTTTTTCAAACTTTATGTTTAAAAACTAAGACACAAACATAGGCCTTAGATTTTTAACCAAAACTAAGACATTGACCTAGGCCTACAGAGGGTCGGGATCAACAATATGACTGTCTTCCAGCTTCACGTCTTATTCAACTGGAGGCTCTGAGATAATAACACACGTGGAGCATCATCTCTTATGATAACAACGCCTTCTTTTAGATACCTTCTGAAGCACCTGCCTGAGGCTGTTTTACAGTTAATTTTTATTAATAAGAAGGTGCACATCCCAAAATAAAGATTAAAAATAGAGTAAATGCATAAATCATTAACATAATTGTCTATTACCATTATCAAGTACTAGGTATTATACATAATTGTATGTATTATATATTTATATGGCTGGTAACGTAGTGGGTTTGCTTATACAAGCAATACCACAAATAGTATGGAATGCATTGCATTATACTACCCATACTATGGCTATGCTGAAGACTTCTAAATTTATATCTTCAATTTATATAGCTTTCTTCAGTAGCAGAACTACTTACTCAACTATTTTCTGAACATCTCACTATTTGGCTTTCTAAAAGAAATCCCAGACTTATGAGTCTCTTTTGAATGCCTTTATTTTCTACACAAAACTTCTCTCTTCCTCCAAGGAACAGTGAATAGGTCGATATGGCTGCATCAAACATGCTAGGCAGCCCTACCTTAGGGACTCTGCATTGTCTCTTACATCTATTTGGAAAGCTACACCCCAGATATGCACATAGCTAACTCTTATCTCCTTCAAGTTTTTGCTCAGCTGTCTCCTCTTTGAAATCTACCTTGAGAATTCTTTTTAAAAAGGCAAACTCCATCAACCATCCCAACACTCCACATTCCTCTTATCATTTCAAGTATTTTTTTTCACAATTCCTTTTAGCAAATCACATTGTTTACCAAATTATAGTAATTTTTGTCTGTTTGTTTCCACTTTACACCTAAAACTCTGTGAAGGCAGGGAACTTTTAATTTGTTCCTTGATGAATTCCAAGCACCTACATTAGAATTTTTCTATAATAAAAGCTGGATAGATATTGGACGAATGAATAAAGAAAGGAAAGTTTAAGAACAGGAGGTAAAAACCTAAGGCTAGGCTATTTGTTAATAGCAGTATTTAAGGGGTAAGTGAACAAAGAACAGGCTAAGAAATAATGATCATAGAAGTCATGGTAAAACTAAAAAGAGTGACAGTTAAGATTCAAGCCCAAGGAGAAATAAGTTTTAAGGAATTAGTTGTCAATCATTTCAGCAAAGAAAAAAGAAAGATGTTCAGAAAATGTTACAACTAGACATTTAATGTGTTTATTTGAGAATGGAATTGCAAAGATGACTGAAATTTTGATGATATGACTTTTTAGAAATATGAAACATGAAAGGAAGAGGCAATTTTCAGTAAAATATTGAAGCCAACACCAGATCGTTTAAGTCTCACCTAAAAACATAGAAGTAGAATGGGAGTCGGAGAAACGGCATATAGATTCTTCTACTAACAAGCTGCACTGAGCAGAATGAAGCACACAGTAATAAGAGATAATTTCCTCAAAATGAGTAAGTTTTAAGGAAGATTATATGCAGAGGCAAAGAAGCAATACAGACTAAGAGGTACTGACTATTTACTTAAAACTCCCAATAGTACAGCTAAGTCATTTTCCCATAATTTTTCATAAAAGGTTGCCTTTCTGATTGAGTTAATGTTTTCCTAGTTATGCAGACAAGTAGCTCTCTGAAGAGCTCTTCTTAGAAACCGTACCTTCCCAAACATCAGGAGATGAATTTGAAATACAGACTTTCCCTCACCCCAGATAAGAGATGACCAGCTAGCTTGGCTGAGCACCGTGACAGTCAAGTCTAGGCACACTCACCCTTTTCTGTCCAAAGCAAGAGTCTGGAGCAGTGGGTTTTTTTTGTTTGTTTGTTTTTGGTTTTTTTTTTTT
>NW_016107370.1:3339185-3403536 GCF_001604975.1 Cebus imitator | reverse complement strand
CTGCCTTGGCCTCCCAAAGTGCTGGGATTACATGCATGAGCCACCGCACCCAGCCTGAAGCAGTGTTTCTTTTATTCATGAATGGAGTGAACCTTACTCCTCTCTAAATAAGCGGGAGCCATCTACTCATAGATGGTCTCCCTACGTATCAAACAAGAAAGCTGGAGCCCCAGCTGCCAGGGATAGACTTCAGAACCCCACAGAGGAATGCTGAGACCACCTACAGCTGTTATTTCCCCAGCAAAAAGGTAAGGAAGGTCTTCTGGGGCATCAGTGATAGCCAACGTGATTGTAGAAAAAGAATGAGGCAAAGGAAGGAATATGACACTACACACACGCACACAGGCACACAAAGAGTTATGACCAAGTGTGACAGAGGGCTGTACTTGGATAAGATTCTGGCTGAATCTTTAAATTTTATTTAAATTCTTCTCCAGGATGGAAGCAGAGGGGTCAGCTATCCACACATATCCCTGATACGCACTGATTCAACTTAGCTTTTCTTCCTTTATCAACATACCGACCACTGCCACTAAAGTCACAGAGAATGCTTATTTTTGCTTGCTTTACTCATTTTAATCTTAGGTAATTTGTCCTGCATTTATTGTTACATTTTTATTTAAATATTTTGTTATATAATATATTCGAAACTTTTGAAAACAGGGCCTTACTTTTATGTGATTATTTTGGAGAAAAGGAAGATAATCAGACTCAAAGACAAAAGTAAAGTTAAAGACTGAATGTCAAGGCAAATGGCAGAGACCTCAGACAGAGAGTACCTTGGCCTTGATGACATCGCTGCATCACAGAACCAACCAGGCCTGGAGCCTGGACAACCAAATGCCTCAGTTTTCTCATTTATAAAATGGAAAAAATTATACTGCTTACCTTATGGGCTATTGACAAGATTACAAGAGTCAATATATGTGAAGTGCTTAGAATAATACCTGACATATAATAGAAGGAGGGAGAAATGGAAAGAAATGAAGGGAGGAAGGAAGGGAAGAAACAGGAGGGAGGGAGGGAGAGAGGGAGGGAGGGAGGAATGGAGGGAAGAAAATGCTTTGAGAGAAAGTAATATGCAGTTTCAAATAAGATTATTATAAGAGAAGGTCTAACTTAGCAAAGAAATTTCAGGATGGTAAATCTCTGGGAGTACAAAAAAAAAAAAAAGTTATGTCAGAGACACAGATAAAAACATGAGAGGAGGTACTATAAAAAGATGCTTGAACCATGCACAGTGGCTCACACCTACAATCCCAGGTACTTGGGAGACCGAGGTAGGAGAATCATTGAGGCCAGGAGTTTGAGACCTGGGCAACATAGTGAAACCCCAACTTTAAAAATGTTTTTAAAAGATTAGCTTGGTGTGGTGGCACATGCCTATAGTCATAGCTACTCAGGAGGCTGAGGTGGGAAGATCACTTGGGCCCAAGAGTTCAAGGCTGCAGTGAGCCATGATCATACCATTGCACCCCAGCCTGGACAACAGAGCAAGACCCCATCTCTGAAAAAAAAAAAAAAAAGCATACTCAAAAGTGATAAATAAGGGAATTGAGATTCAATACAGAAACACTGATATTAATACCAAAGAGACAAATATGCTTGAAATGAGTTTTGAGAGTACTGACTCACCACTGCTGTGTGGGTCTCCTTATATTAAATGAAACTCTACGTCAAACAAGAACAGAGTTTATATTTTATACTAATTTTATAATTCTTAACAGTTTAAGCATATTACAGTTACTTAAAATATCTTAGTTATACTTTTTTTAAAAAACAGCAAAATTATCTATTCTGTTGGAAACCATACTCAATTTTCATATACTTTTTTTCTGATGTAGCTTCCATAAATAATAAATGGAATTTTTATTCCTATTCCTATATTTGTTCAACATTTGGTTCCAATACATTTGAAATCACATTTTTAAACTACATATTCTATTTTGATTATTAAAACAAACTTCAAAGGACAGAGTAATACTTATTTCTAAGATGTAATTCACCCAATTTTAGTTTTATTCCACTTATTGATAAACCATTTATAAATGAGAAAACAAATTCACATGATGCAACTGATCTAGAATTTTTAAGGCCTTTTCAGCTTTACTTACTGATGCTTATGACAGATTATTCACTTTCTTTTTATCAAGGATACAATGTTGTATATTTTTTTCCTCAAAGCAAGCAGTAGCAGATCTGGAAATATAGGCTTCAAAAAGTCAAAGAACAGATGAATTGTGGAACCATGAGCAATTTCACTTTCAATCAACCCTAAATATATCAACCAAAATGGTCTGCCATTTGAATAAGCATTTACTAAAACTCTATTGTGTTCTATGATTTAGCAAAAACCTTCTGATAGGGCAAAAACATTATCAGCATTAACCACTAAAATCTTTTAATAGTGTCTTTTTCATGTCTTAACAGGATAGCAATAAAAAAGAGGCAAATGAAGGAGGAAATTTTTAAGATGTAAGATATGGTCTTGAAACTGGAACTGGAAAATCTATTATGTGTGGTCATCAAATGAATACAATCTGTGGTGATAACTTTTGCGATGAAAATTCTGAGTACTAAATTTTAAGCTCCTTAACGTCTCAAGTTTGCTTTCCTGCTAAGCACCCCCAAGGGCCAGACACATATACACAAAATGGCAAAAAACATTGGTTTAAGATGAACTTGAAAAAACGTTATGAGATGAATGTGAAAAGAAAGGAATTTCATACTAAGAAAGTTCTGACTCGGATAAATCAGCCAAAAGCTAGTTCCCAAGGGGAATAAAAATTAATGAGTTAAAACTTTGTAAAAGTGCTTGAAATCTCTAGTTCCTAAAAGCAACATTTAGCTTAATGTTCACAATCAACAGGGTGCTTCTGTGAGTGCCTGGCCCAAGTCACCTTATGGATCAGTATTTAAAATTCACTTCCCTTTCTTTAAATTGTTTTTCTATTTGATTTTGACTATTCCTGGTTTTTATATTACCTGCTGAATTTACCTCAGTTGGCATATACAAGAATTGTGGGGGTTTTTATTCATTATTCAAATGTGTTCCTTTAGAAAAGAACATGATGCCCTTAGCTCCCTTGAGGAAGGCATTATAACACCAAGTATCCTGAAGTCCCAGCTAAATAAAGGTCCAGGGTTGTTCACTCATTTGGTTGTAATGAACAGCCAGAGGTAACCAGAGACACCACTGTACTCAGAACTCTAGAATCCTTTCATAGTCTCAGGGATAGGCCTCAGTGTTACACATTTAAGCTCATCTAGAGCTGCAAAGATCCGCCAAGATACTATTATGTCGTGGGCGTTAGAAGGCTGATCCTACCAATTAAAGCTTCTGGAGACTTTTCAGAATTGACTTCATGCCCAGCAGCTACCACGTATGTAAAGTCAGCTGAGAGTAAGTCTGTATTCTGAACCTTATCCTTTGGACCTTCCCAGGAACATCTAGAATTCAAAGCTGTTGATAACTGCTCCAGGACTCTTTTGTGTTAATCTAGTTAGGTAGGCACTCTGGTTATTGACTACTCAATCAACTGATAGAAACCATGGTTCAAACTTGCCTACTCCCTTAAAAATGTTGTTTTGGTACCACCAGGAAAAATTTCTCACTAGGAAAAAAAATAGTGAGTCATCTTAAACAGATACTTCAAGCTTAAAATCTGTTTTTGCAATATTTTATATTTTGAGATTAACTTTTTGAAAGATGAAATTTGCTAGTCAATAAAAATATCTCTTAGAAGATAGCATTAATATTTATTTTCAATATTTCCATGCTAAATGTCATGATTTATAATTCTCAGACAGTGAAATAGTGTAATATTTTATTCCACTGCTAGTCAAGTAACAGATTTCAAACATGGTATAGTGGTACTTCCAAGTCAAGAAAACTGGGGAAAAAAATGAAGGAAAAGAAGTAAAGTCATTACAGGAAAAGACCAAGCAGAGAAGAGACATCATCGTTATTGGCAACATCCACTGAGATTGTGATTTATCATGTTTGGTGTCACATGTACCAAGAGATCCAAGGAAATTGCCTGCATGAAGCTTGCAGTTTTATTTGGTAGATAGCGCCTTAAAAATTTTTAATGTTTTACTATTACCATGTAAAAGTTCCAAAGGGGTGACCAAGTCAGAACCTCTGCATCCCAGAAAATGATAGACAAGAGCAGAATAGGTTGCTTGAGGGGTTGAAGGAAAGGATAACCTAGATTCGCAGAGTGAACAGAGTAGAAGCAAAGTGGATGTGACAATGTGCACATCAGATTCAGAGAATAATAAACAGGCTTTGCCTAAATGCAGAGTCCAACAGAGGAAGAGCAATAGTTTGAAGAGGTCAGATCTAAACTGTAGAGGATCTTGATCTTCAGGGACTCTTGCTTCTCTATTGCACAATTTTCCTGTCATTTTCCAAACATACACAACAGCAATCGAATAGTGTTAATACTTTTAAAAGTGTCAAAAATCTACTGAGCACTTCTTTTGACCTTAACAGTGTTAGGAGTTTTTAATGAGTTAGCTGGAATGATGCTGGCAACATCCTTTAGGTAACTATTATTTTCCCCTAAAATTTTGCAGAGTGAACATTGGGATATCGAGGATGATGAGTAACTTGCCTAAGCACACAAAGCTAGGAATACTTACATATGATGGTTAATTACAGGTGTCAATTCAACTGGATTAAGGACCAGTTAGAGAAATGGTAAAGCATTTGCCATATGCCTGAGAGGGTGTTTCCAGAGGAGGTTGGCATTTGAGTCCATGTGGACTGAGAGGCGAAGATTTGCTCTCCATGGGGGTGGGCACCAAATAATTGGCTGGGGAGCTGTACAGAACAAAAAGGCAGAGGAAAGGATTTCCTCTCTGCCTGGAGATGGGACATACTCTTCTCCTGACCTTGGACATCAGGACCCCAGACTCTCTGGCTTTGGGACTCCAGGACTTACATATCAGTGGCCTTTCTGAATTCTCAGGCCTTCAACCTCAAACTGAAAATTTTACCATTGACTTTCCTGGTTCCGAGACATTTGGACTTGGACTGAGCTACATGGGTGTCCCAGGATCTCCAGCTTGCAGATGGCCTGTTGAGGGTCTTAGCTTCCATGCCGACTAACACAGTAGTTAAAGCCCATCAATATGGAACTTCCTAACACCTCAACAAAACATGATTCTAGAAATCCAAAATTACTTCCACTATCAAATTTAACATTTGTGAGTTGTTAGTGTGCCCTTCAAAGAACAACAGTTTTTTAAAAATGGCAGAGTTGGTGCTATATTTCTTTCTGAATGGCAACATAAATTAACCTCACACCAACACTTCTGCCTTTTAGGAAGGAACAGAGATAATTTTATCTTTTCCTAGAATACCAAGTTATCTCTTTCTTTAGGCATCATAAATATATTAATTAACTCTCTCTGGTCTGCAGTTAAACATTCATTATAAGGAACCCACCATCCCAACTGTGTGATGTTTAAATTATAATTAAGTATGAAATATTCAATGGCCATTTCTGACATTAAAGTAAAATTTGCAAGTGTGTTTAAGTATGCAGTTTAGAAAAGAAACATATAGAAATATTAATAATTCAGAATGTTTGCTTTAGTTCAGATGAACAAAGTGATACCAGAAATGACTCATTAGGCAGAGAATATGTTGTCAGCAGGAAAAAAGGGGGTGATGATTCAGTTTGGTGTAAGCGGATGGTGTAACAATGTTCTGGCATTTATTGGGTATGCTTTGAAGACTCATGGCTGGCGGTTTAAATGATTTTTGCAGTGTTCGGGCTGTCTAACTTTTATTGAGCTGCGATTCCACTGTGACAGTTCCCTCTCTGCCTCCTCGATGCTCTTTTTGAATTACTCACAGGTGCAGAGAGCTGCAACCTGCAGTGCTTTTGTGGTTGTTCTTTTTCGTACGGATTTCATCGCCAAATGATTTTTTTTTACCTACTTTCTTCTGTAATGCTTAAGAAACACACCACAAAGCTTGTATGTAATTAGACTTCAATTTCAAAATATTCACAAAGCAAACGAGGTACGCTGTCACAATGCCCTTAGAAAAGGGGGTGACAATCCTACCCCCGATTTTTTCCTGTACGTCAAAACTCAAACCCAGGTACCTGTGTAGATGCTCAATTTTCCCTTAATGTAGCAAAACCTTAAGCTGTTTCAATACTGGCCATTTCACAACTTCTGAACGGATAACTTGCTGGGTACCAAGATATTAATAGGGAATTGTTATTGTCTCGAACTTCCCTTTACTCCTGTTTTAGGGTCCACTATCCTGTTGTGTCCGGCTCCCTACTTCTGTAGTTCTCCTTCATTGACTTAGGAAGCCCATACACAGGGCTAGCTTTATCCCAGTACTAAAGACAAGCCTAGCCTTAGGCAATGGGTCCTCAGGCAGCGATTCTGAAAGACGCCATCAAATCACCCTTGTTAATGATCCACTTTCTCTTTGTATCTCAGCTCTAACTAAACACTGGTGATGGGATTTCTGGCTTGCTCCCTGACCTTTTAATCTGCTATATGCCCCAGCCTTTCAGCATTTATGGGCACTGTAACCCAGCTATCTGCTGTCTAATGTTACTGCCTGCTGCTTGCTAACAATCCATGCCGACATTTCCTGCCAGTCTCTGAAAAACCGCCTGATAATGTGAGCATCTCTGTTCTCATACTTGCCAGGGATGAAGATTAGAAAGGCTTTACCATAGATGGTTTCTATTGTTTGCCTGCTATGCAACTGTGTCCACACACTGAGCCTCAATGAGATATTTTTGCCCTATTATTTAGGTGTTTTTTTACCTGCTGAATCACACTTCTTGCTCCTCAGGCTGTTGACCCCAGCAGCAGCCGCAGCCTTCTGGATGATAGAATTCTAGGTGCTGGCTTCTACCATTTTGCACTATCTTATTGATGTAATTCTTATTGCAAGAATTATATCTCGCAGTTATAGAATTACATCTATCTGGTGTAGTTTATCCTACCCTCAGTTTTCATTCTTCTGAACTCTTGGGATATCATACGGAGTGGACCACTTCTACTTTCTCACATCCCACATGATGATTCTTTGGGGTTATGCTCACCTCTCTCACAAGAGACCATACATCTGTATGGCCTTGCATGGTACTTTCATGGGGAATGAACCAAAGTCGAGTTGAACCCAGGTTAGCACCTCTGTTGCACCTCCTTGGAGTTCTGTGTAGGGACAAACAGTGAAGTAAAGAGGGGTGGAGAATTGGTAGGAGAAAGAGCCCCAAAGAAAAAATGTCCAAGTGGAGAACTTAGGAATAGACGTGAGACACCCCCCTCCTCCCCACACACACTGCCAGAAAGTTACTCTGAAAATGAGGAAGGTGTGGCTTATTCACCTTTTTCCATGTGACTCCCTGATTAGCAATTACAGGGTAAGTAAAATACTGATTACAGGTTGTTACAGGCTAAATTATGTCTCACCAAAATTCCTATGTTGAAACCTTATCCTCAGAACTTCCAAATATAATTTGTTTGGTGATAGGGTCTTCAAAAGAATCAAAATAAAATGAAACCATTAAGATGGGTCCTAATCCAGTATGTCTGATGTCCTCATAAAAAGAAATTATGATATGGACATACACAGAGGAAAGATCACAGACATAGGTAGAAGAAGACGGCTATCTACAAGCAAATAAGGGAGGCCTCAGAAGAAACAACCTTGATGACATATTCTTCCTGCACTTCTAGGCTCTAACACTGTGAGAAGATACATTTCTGCTGTTTAACAGTGTGTTACGGCACTTGCCATGGCAACCCTAGCAAACCAATATAGAGGTCCACCTATAAAAGGATCACTCACATTCAGGACAGGACAGAGTGTTTTGAATTCCCTCTAAGGAGATGTAAAACTCCCTATCTCTCCCTGTCTTGTGTTTAGGAATAGGTTACAAAAGCAGTTGGCAGAAATAATGGAGAATGACCTCAAGTAAGCCAGACACAGTGGCTCACATCTGTAATCCCAGCACTTCGGGAGGCTGAGGTGGGAGAATTGCTTGAGGCCAGGAGTTTGAATTCAGCATAGAAAACACATCAAGACCCTGTTCTCTACAAAATACAAAATTAGAAAAATATCTCCCTGGGTGTGGTGGTGCATACCTTGGGATGCTGAGGTGGGAGGATCGCTTGACCTCAGGAGTTCAAGGCCACAGTAAGCTGTAATCGCACCACTGCACTCCAGCATCCTGGATGACAGAACAAGACTTGATCTAAAAAAAAAAAAAAAAAAAAGAGAGAATGACCTCAAGTAAAGGATGACTATTCTGAAGTCAAGCTTGAGGTTCTGAAATTCAGTGAATATGTTTATCTTTAAATTGACTTCACCACTGCATTTCACTGAACGAATTCAGTAGTTAACCATAGCCAAGTCATGTATTTTCTGTATGATATTGAACAAGTCTACTAAACTCTGCCAGGAGAGTTTAAAATGTAAACTGTCCTGTGTCAATCAGATGCTGTCATTTCCTTTCTTAAAAACATAAATGATGGTCCATCCCACTTAGAATAAAATTCAAATCCTCCCATTTCCCTATCAGATCTCATGTTGGGCCTCATTTCCTGGAATCCAGAAGCTGCCATCTCTACCTTCTGTCTGCCATTTCCCTAACACAAGATCCTACTCTCCCCTCGGGCCTCTTCACATGCTCTTTCCTCTTACAGTGATAATCTTGCTGAGACATCCATGAATTTCATTGCTCATTGCATTGAAAGTATCCAAGGCATCATGTTTTCTAAAAGATTGTCCCATCCAGTCACTCATTGCCTTCCTATGCTTAATTATCTCTATCATTTCTTACCCTGATATCAATCAAAGATTCAGTTTTTTATTTCAATAGCTTTTGAGGTGCAAGTGTTTCTTGGTTACACGGATGAATTGCATATCGGTGAAGTCATATTTTAGTGCTCCCATCACCTGAGTAGTGTGCATTGTACCCAATATGTTGTTTTTTAGCCCTCAATCCCCCCTATAGCTCCAAGGTCCATTATACCACTCTGCATGCCTTTGCGTACCCATAGCTTAGCTCCTACTTACAAGTGAGAACATATGGTATATGGTTTTCTATACATGAATTTCTTCACTTAGAATAATGGTCTTCGGCTCTATCCAAGTTACTGCAAAATACATTATTTCATTCTTTTCATGGCTGAGTGGTATTTCACACTGTGCTTATTCACATTTTTTATCCACTTATTGGTCTATGGGCACTTAGGTTGGTTCCATATCTTTGCAATTATGGATTGTGCTGCAATAAATAAAGTATGCAGGTGTCTTCTGGATACGATGACTTATCCTTTGGGTAGATATCCAGTTGCGGGAATGCTGAATCACATGGTAGATCTACTTTTAGTTATTTTAGGAATCTCCATATTGCTTTCCATAGAGTTTGTACTAATTTATATTCCTACCAGAAGTGGATAAGCACTTTATTTTCACTACATCCATGCCAATGTCTACTGTTTTTTGACTTTTCAATAACGGCCATTTATTTTGCAGGGGTAAAGTGGTATCTCTTTGTGGTTTTATTGCATTTTGCTGTTAGTAATGTCGAGCATTTTTTCACATATTTGGCCATATGCATAACTTGAGAAATGCTTATGCTTTTTGCCCACTTTTTGATGAAATTGTGTTTTTCTTACAGATTTGAGTTCCTTGTACATCCTGGATATTAGTACTTTGTTGAATGCATAGTTTGCAAATATTTTCTCCTAATCTGTGGGTTGTCTGTTTACCATGATGATTTATATGATTTACTTATTTATTGCTGTACAGAAGCTTTTCAGTTTAATTAGGTTCCATTTATTAGTTTTGGGTATGTGTTGCCTGGCTTTCCCGCCAGGCGCTGGCTCAGGGTGAGTTGGGGCCAGGGTCTCGCCACTGCTGCATCCCCCGTAAGTCACAAGAGGCACCTGCAACAGGCATTCAGCTCACATTTGCTCAAGAAATAGTAACTATAGATATTAGTTACATATTCTTCATAGAGAAGAGTATTGTCTCTGAGGCTATTTGTACTTAGAATTACGTGTGCAAAGTTTTTCATAAGAAAAATTGATGTTTTTAGCTATTCTATTATAGAAGCAGGAGATCAGTAAAGAAAATTCATGACAGGCAGGCATGGCATAGATTATATACTGCCACCACTACAAGGACAACCTTGTAAACCAAAACCAGCCAGTTTCCCTTGCCCGCACTCAGACAAATGTGGAATAGAGAGACAGTGAGCTTAAAGGGAGATAAACATTACTTAATGATGGCTTGGAATAAAAATAAGTGAAATGTGATCCTCTCCAATCCTGGCGTTTTCAATATTTGAGCTGAAAAACAGGATTAAAGCTGAGAGAAAATCTTTTTTCAAAAACGAGTTTTGCCAATAGAAGTGAATAGAGTGTTTTGCCTGTAAGTGACTTACCCATTTTACTTTCAACAAAAATGCCAGTTAAAAAATAAAAACAAATGATTTTTTAATAACCCCATCACAGATTCCCTCTACTGGCATAAACCATTAGGAACTGACTATAGGGCTCAAATACCAATTTAAATCAAGCCAGCAATCATATTAAATGCCAAACACATAAGCTTCTTGCATACCTGCATTTACTATTTTTGTCTCTTAATTTCAAGTCAAGAAAACGTGTATCTGCATAATGCTGAAGCACTACAATGTGAATATTATACCTTGATTTCAGGATGTGTAATTAATAATCTGGCAGCCCCCTTAGAAGATTACTTAACCTCCTTCTCTTCCTCCTTCTCCTCCTCCTCTTAGCAAGTTCTCCTCTATTTTATATGTTTAGCTTTTTGTCTCCTAAACCCTTTGGGCTGTTTAATGTTTCTTTTTCTTTTATCCACAGAATATAGAATAAGTAATAATGGCCATATTACCGGATGAATAAAGAAGATGTTTTCTAGGTTTTTAACTATAAATGAGACAATCTTACACATTCTTATTTACCACAGCTATAAAGTAAAAGAAATAAATGTTCTTCAGTTTAAATGTAAAGAATTCTGGCCGGGCCAGTGGCACATGCCTGTAATCCCAGCACTTTGGGAGGCTAAGGTGGGCGGATCGCTTGAGGTCAGGAGTTTAAGACCAGCCTGGCCAACATAGTAAAACCCCATCTCTGCTAAAAATGCAAAAATTAGCATGGTGGTGCAAGGCTGTAGTCCCAGTTACTCAGGAGGCTGAGGCAGGAGACTCGCTTGAACCCAGAGGTGGAGGTTGCAGGGAGCTGAGATCACGCCACCGCACTCCAGCATGGGCAACAGAGTGAGACTTTGTCTCAAAAAACTAAACAAAACAAAACAAAAAAAAAAACAAAGAATTCTGCCAGCTACCATGAACAAATGATCAGAGCAGATCTCTCAAATATATACATTTTTAGTTTTTGCTTTCATAAGAAGTATTGATATGCAAATTTTCTACTGGATAAGTTTGCAAAAGGCAGTCCTGAGATTCAATGCCTAATTGTGATTAAAGCCATGTTTAAAATTGAAATCTGCAACAGTGAGATCCTATGGGGAAAAAAGTAATAGCCAGAAGATCTTATCTGAAAATCGGAGTTGTGCTCTTCAGGACCCACAGAAGTGAAACAATGGGAAGACGTTTTCTTTTATATAGGGAGCCTGTAAGCTATGTAAATTAAAGCCATACTAAAATGTTTGAATGGAGTTAGAGAACTAAAGATAGCGAAAAATGAAATTATGGGTAAATAATGGAATGTTATGTTTTTAAAACAAGCTTGAACAACAGTAGACATGTAAAATAGTGACAACAGACATGAAAAGTACTCCCTACCTAAAGAAAAAGTCAGTTTCTTTTATGAATTGCAAAAGTAAGTAAAAGCAAATATTGGCATTGACAATATCATTTCAATGATGTGCTCTAACAAAAAATTGCATTTAGTAATAAAAATGAAATCCTACAAAAGAATAATAATATTGATTTGAAGGATCTGCTTTAGGACACGGCATTTATTTTTCCAACAAGATAGCTTTTAGAAAATAGGGAAACTGATTGTATTTACCCCAGATTCATTTATGCCTTCAACAAATAACTCTTGCCCCTTCAATATGTGAAAGAAGAGATCAATTCACAAGCACTTATTATTGTTATTTTAATTTAGGTTTGTTTGGAGTTTTTTCTGAATGGTAGCAATAAACTTTTTTCAAATATTTAGTAGTTGCATCAACTCTAGGAAACCAGTGCTCTCAAACCAGAACTGTGTACAGGAAGAAAAATTTTTGTCTACCCTCTCAGGTTCTGTGGCTCGTGCTAAGAATAAAACTGATGTAAGACAACAGGAGAAAAGCACACAAATGGATTTCTTTTTTATGTATACACAGGAGTCTTCAGAAGGAAAAGGAAGATCCAAAGAAGCTATCAGACCCCAAAGCTTACGCAGGCGGACCTCAGAGATATTGCAGGTTTGGTTCCAGACCATGGCAGTAAAGCAAATATTGCAATAAAGCCAGTCTCATATATTTTTTGGTTTCTCAGTGCACAGAAAAGTCTTGTTTGAATGACTCTGTAGTCTATTAAGTGTGCAATAGCATGTTTAAAAAATTGTTCATACCTAATTAAAAATACTTTATTGTTTAAAAATGCTAACAATGATCCAAGCCTTCAGAGGGTTGTAATCTTTTTGCTGGTGGATGGTCTTGCTTTGATGTTGATGGCTACTGACTGATCATGGTGGTGATTGCTGAAAGTTGGGTGGCAGTGGCAATTTCTTAAAGACATTAGTGAAGTTTGCTGCATCTATTGACTTTTCCTTTCACAAAAATTTCTCTGTAGCATTCCATGTCATTTGGTACCATTTTACCCACAGTAGAACTTCTTTCAAAACTGAATTCAATCCTCTCAAACCCTGCTGTTGCTTCATCAACTAAGTTTATGTAATATTCAAAATCTTTTGTTGTCATTTCAACAACATTCACAGCATCTTCACCAGGAGTAGATTCCTTCTCAAGAAACCACTTTCTTTGCTCATGCAAAAAAGTAGTTCCTCATCCAATGGAGTTCTATCATGAGATTGCAGCAATTTCATCAGATTTAAGCTCCACTTCTAATTCTAGTTCTCTTGCTATTTCTACCACATCCACAGTTATTTTCTCTACTAAAATATTGAATTCCTCAGTCATCCGTAATAGCTGGAATAAACTTCTTCTACATTTTGTTAATTTTTAATATTCTTATTTCCTCCCATGAATTACAAGTGTTCTTAATAACATCTAGAATGACTGTTGGAATTCACTTGTGGTGGTTGGCAAAATAATAAGGACAATATTTAGGGAAAGTTATCAATTATAGTCTCAAACCTTTTGGAGGGCCAAAAGGTTTTATTAAGGTATGCTGAAGGCAGCAGCCTCATTAGCATTAGCATACGAAAGAGAGAGAGAAGATCAAAGGCCTTCCCAGGTTAAGTCTGTTTACCCCACATCCCTTTGTCTCCACTCTGTTTACTCATGTAAATTTTGTGCTGGGTGGTCTGCTCAGGGGAAGATGAAAAGGGAATTGCCTGTTAATAGTGTTTACTCTGGGCCCCAGAACCTAAAACTTTTATCAGTCATAAAACCATTCTCTTAACCATGTTAATTATCCACAAGTGTGTTAACTTAGAACCTCTATTGTAAAATCTACAGAATAAAAGTGTGGATGAACAGAGGGTCATGATTGATTGGTTGCATTTCGCCCTCATCTCTAGCCCACTTGTATCACTATAAAGGTGTGAAAGTGTATTCATTTATCCATCATTGAGTCCAAGTCTGCAGATTAGACTTCCACAGGTGGTGGTTGTCTCAAATGGTGAATCCTTTCTAGAAGGTTTTCAACTTATTTTGCCCAAATCTATCAGAGGAATCACTATCTATGGCAGCTTTAGCCTTATAAAATGTATTTCTTACATAATAAAAATTAAAAGTCAGAATTACTTTTTGATCTATGGATGTTGTATTAGAAAGCATGAAAACAATACTAATGTCTTTGTACATCTCCATCAAAGCTCTTGGGTGGCTAGATGCCTAGTTAATGAACAGTAATATTTTGACAGCAGTATTTTTTTCTAAATAGTGGTTCTCAATAGTGGGTTTAAAATATTTACTAAACCATGTAATAGATAGATGTGCTGTCATCAAGGTTTTGTTCTTCCATTTACAGAGTACAGGCAAAGTAGATTTACCATCATTCTTAAGGATCCTCTAATTTTTGGAATTGTAAACAAGCATTGGCTTCAACTTAGTGCCACCAGTTGATTTAGCTTAATGAGAAAGTCATTCTATCACTTGAAGCCAGGCATTGACTTCTCTAGTTATGGAAGTCCTAGATGGCATCTTTTTTCAATAGAAGGCTGTTTTCATTACATTGAAAATCTACTGTTTACTATAGTGACTTTCATCAATGACCTTAGCTAGATCTTTTGGATAACTTGCTACAAGTTAATTTTTACATCAGCACTTACTACATCACCTTGCACTTTTGTAATACGAAGATGGCTTATTTTCTTACACGTTGTGAGCTAAGCTGTGCTACCTTCAAGCTTTTCTTTTGTGGCTTCATTACATCTGTCAGCTTTCATATAATTGAAGAGAGTTAGGACTTTTCCCTGGATTAAGTTTTGTCTTAAGGGAATGTTGTGGCTGGTTTGAGCTTCTATCCAGACTGCCAAAACTTTGTATCAGCAATAAGGCTATTTCATTTTATTATTATTCATGTGTTCACTGAAGTAGCACTTTTTAGAAAAATTTTTTTATTTTCCTTCACAGATTGGCTAACTGGCACAAGAGATCTAGCTTTCAGCCTGTATCAGCTTTCAACATTCCTTCCTCATTAATCTTAATCATTTCTAGCTTTTGATTTAAAGTGAGAGATGTACAAATCCTCCTTTCACTTGAACACTTAGAAAGCCATTGTAGGATTATTTATTGACCCAATTTCAATATTGTTTTTTCTCAAGGAATAAAGAGACGTGAGGAAAGGGAGAGAGGTTGAAGACAAGCCAATCTGTGGAGCAGTCAGAACATACCCAACATTTACTGATAATGTTTCTTGTCTTATATGAGCCTGATTTATGGGCCCTAAAATAATTACATTGGTAACATCAAAGAGCATTAATCACACATATCCATAACCAACATAATAATAATGAAAGTTTGAAATACTTCAATAATTACCAAAAGGTGATACAGGTACATGAAGTGAGCACATGCTATTGGAAAATGGTTCCATAGGCTTGCTTGACACAGGGTGGCTGAAAATCTTCAATTTGTAAAAATCTTGAATATGTAATCTTTAATTTACATAGATATTGTAATGATTTACAATATCTATGTATTTACAATATTTACAATATTGTAAATCATTACAATATCTATGTAAATCATAGATATCGTGTTTGTAAAACAAAACAAAACACAATATCTATGAAGTGCAATAAAACAAAGCACAATAACACAAAGTTTGCCTTTATACCTTTTTAACACAAAGAAGCATAAATTGTGCAGATGTGACAAGACAAAAGGGCTTGGGTCAGGGGTAGTACAGTGACCAGAAAATATATGGGTAAAACTAACAAAAGATAAGTGTGATTTTAGTAGGTTTGTTTGTACTGGTCCATTTCAACATGAATACTGGTCTCCTGAGATAAAAACGTTAATTTCTTCCTGGTACAGAAAAGACACCTTTCTGATGAGGAATGTTATGACCTGCTTTTAGGTAGATAGACGATGTAAGAAATCCTTATCTGCATCTGCTGCTTTACAAAAGCCTTCAGCTCAAAATAACCAGTATGCCGAAAAGGCATATTTTGTTGGGACGTGTTTTAAACCCTTTCACAAGTTTATTGTTCTCATTTATGACTCCACAACTCATCTATTCTAAGAAACCTGGAGTTCTGGTTAATCATATTCAATTCTTAATTAATAACTTAAAAAGACTGATTAACTCTGTATTTTTAATGTGACTTGTAAGTCATCATTATTTGCTATCCTTTTTGTCAGGAGTTTCATTCACACTTAGAACAGGGTAGTGATATCAACTGGGGTATACTTGTATTTAGTGTGTAAAATGAGTACTAAGAATGTTTTCCAGGTACAATTCATGGTCAATTCCAGGTAGAATTCATGGGAGAATTGAGAAGAAAGCAGGTTGACCAGAAGACTTTTGTTACAATGAATGAGGATAATTGCTTCATCTTAGACACAGTAAAAGATTTCTGATAGGAAATAGTAATTGGTAGGCACTAAAGGCGCTTATAACCTTAAAATCCCAAGATTCTATGAATAGTCAGAAAGTAATTAATGAGTTTTATTTTATCTTAGATCATTCAACCAAAAGTTTGTAGTTCAACCTATAGCTCTGAATTTACCATTTATTTGCCTGAATTATATTGCTGACCTTAAATATCATAAACTACAGATTTTAAGGAATAAAGGGGAGTACATGGTAATAAAAATTAGTGGTTGGAAAGCCATAAGAAACAAAAGCCAACTTTCTCAATAAGCTCTGTCTTGACCCAGCTCGAGGTTTTAATGAGCTATGTTTAAATTGTGGTCATTTATTTCTGGTTATATAGTTTGGGAATTGTTTCATGCTTGTTTTTTGTCTTTCCATTAAAAATCTGAATAATAACTCAGATTCAAGACATTGCTTTCATCTGAAAGGAAGAATGAAAATGAGAATTATCTTGGCAAGCTAGAAAAGTTTACAGGCATACAGCAAAAACAATTACTTTCTTTTGCTGCATTTTTCAAATGACACATTGTTGAATTCAAAACTATAAATTAGTCTATTTCTTTCCATATCTGTAGAGGACTCCAGTGTTATTTTTTCAAATGTTTTTGTTACATTCATTTAGGAGGAAGAGAAAATTGTCAGCCCAAATCTACCACCACTCATATTATGGGTTCAGGTCAACACAACAGTGATTTCTCCACCGTGCCCATCTTCCTCTCTTGCTCTCCTTCCCTTACACTTTATTCAGCTCCCATTTCTTTAATTAATATGATTTCCTTACTCTTTTTTGCCCTCTCCATCATTTCTTTTTAATGTGTCTAATAGCTACCAGCAGCTTATTATCACTGAGGACTGAAGAGATTTTTATTCTCTAAAAAAAACTTGACTCAAGGAAGTTCCTCAAGTCTAGTTTACAGAAAACAGATAATATGAAGGGTGCCCAAGAGAAAAGCACCTCTCCAAGCTTTAGAATAAAGCTCGCAGAGAAAGGGCCACTGCCAGAACTCTCTTTTCCTAAAATTTCTTATTGCTTGGCCCTTCTCAGCTAACGTGTCTCAGCTCAAACATTATGTTCCCGGAGAGACCATCCTGAATACTAAAGAAGATGAGATGCAGAGTCAGAGGGACCAAGTCTGAGATTGGAACTGGAGGATTTCCAAGAGCAATTAGTTGAGAGAGTGTAAGCACATTTAAAAATGAAAGATGGCTGGGCAGGCCTTAGTGACTGGGGCTGCAATCACTGGCACCAGACTCCTAGGCACCTGAGCTCACCTGCAGTGATGAGCCACCCAGGAGCCACTGCAGAGCCTCGTCATCTACTTCTACCTACAAAGAATATGATGTGTGATGCATGAGGTGATGCAGATCAGGTGTCAGGTGAAGGAGAAAGTCCCCCAGGAGGAAGTAGGAATCAATATAATACAGCATATAAATAGAATGAAGAGAAAGAAACACATGATCTCAATTGACACAGAAAAAACATTTGACAAAATCCAACAATTTTTGTGACAAAATAACTTTAAAAACTAGAAATAGAAGACAAATTCCTGAACTGGATAAAAGGCATCTATAAAGTTCACAGCTAATGTTACGCCTAACGGTGAAAGATTGAAAGCTTTTTCCCTAAAATCAAGAATAAAGACACTGGTTCTCATCACTATTATTTAACATTGCACTTCAAAGTTATACCTAAAACTAATATAAAAAAAAAATTAAAGGGTAACTAAACTGGAAAGGAAGAAGTAAAACTATTTCTATTCACAGATGACATGACCTTACATATGAAAATATGCCTCCAAAATGCTTAAAACTTTTGAGTTAATAAATTCAGCAAAGTTTTGGGATATCAAATCAACATGCAAAAATCAGTTATATTTTTGTATACTTGCAGTTAATCTCAAAATGAAATTCAGAAAACAATTTACGTTACAGTACCATCCCAAAAAATGAAAATTCTTAAGAATAAACTGGAGCAAGGAGGTGCAAGTTTTGTGCACTAAAAACTACGAAACATTGTTGAAAGAAATAAAAGAGGACTTAACTGAGTTTAAAAAAAAAAAAAAGCCCTATGTTCATGGATTAGAAGACTCAATATGGTTAAGATGACAATATTTCCCAAATTAATTCCTAGATTCAGTGCAATCACTATCAAAATTCCAACTACCTTTTTTACACAAATGGAGACATGGATTCTAGAATTCATATGAGGCTGGGTGTGGTGGCTCACACCTGTAATCCCAGTACTTTGGGAGACCAAGGCAGAAAGATCACTTGAGGCCAAAAGTTAAAGATAAGGCTGGGTATCAAAGTGAGACTCCATCTCTACAAAAATATTTGAAAAAATACCCTGGTGTGGTGGCATATAGGTATAGTCCCAGCTACTTGGGAGGCTAAGGTGAGAGGGGTTCATGAGCCCAATAATTCAAAGCTACAGTGAGCTATGATTATGCCACTGCACTCCAACCTGGGTGACACAGCAAGACCTTGCCTCTAAAAAAATTAATAAAAATATAACTTATATGGAACTGCTAAGGCCCAAGTAGTCAAAACAGTCTTAAAAATAAGAATAAATTTACAGGAGTCACACTTCCCAATATCAAATTTAACTACAGAGTTACAGTAATCAAAACAGCATGATACTCACATAAGCATATACATACAGTATAAGTCAGTGTAATCAAACTGAGTCCAGAAACAAACCTACACTTCTTGTGGTAAACTGATTTTCAGCAAAAATGGCAAGATCATTTAATGGGGATAGAATTATGCCATTTTTAACAAATGGTATTAGATCATATCCATATACAAAAAAAATAGACACAGCCAGCCACCTCATGCCATAAAGTTTAGTCAAAATGGAACAATGACCTCAACATAAGAGATAAAACTACAAAACTCTTATAAGAAAGCACAGGGCTAAATCTTAATAACTTTATATCTGGCATTGATTCCTTTGGGAATATTTTATTATTGTCCTAATTTATTTTTTATTATACTTTAAGTTCTGGGGTACATATGCAGATTGGACAGATTTGTTACATAAGTATACACGTGCCATGGTGGTTTGCTGCATCCATCCCCCCATCATCTACTTTAGGTATTTCTCCTAATGTTTTCTCTCCCCAATCCCCTCAACCCCCAGCAGGTCCTGGTGTGTAATGTTCCCCTCCTGTGTCCATAAGTTATCACTGTTCAACACCCACATGTATCAGAACATGTGGGGTTTGGTTTTCTGTTATTGTGTCACTTTGCTGAGAATGAGTTTTTATTTATTTATCTTTTCATAAGTTATTGGGATACAGGTGGCATTTTGTTATGCGAGTCAGTTCTTTTGTGATGATTTGTGAGATTCTGGTGAACCCATCACCCAAGCAGTATACAGTGCACCATATTTGTAATCTTTCGTCCCTCACCCCCTCCCACTCTTCCCCCATGTAGTGTAGTGCACTAAAAACTACAAAACATTGTTCAAAGAAATAAAAGAGGACTTCACTGAGTCCCCCAAGTCCCCAAAGTCCATTGTATCATTCTTATGCCTTTGCATCCTTATAGCTTAGCTTCCACGTATTAGTGAGAGAACATATGATGTTTGGTTTTCCATTCCTGAGTTACATCACTTAGAATAATAGTCTCCAATCTCATCCTGGTCACTGCAAATGCTGTTAATTGGTTCCTTTTTTATGGTATAGTATCCACCAATCTCACAAATACACATACACATATGTATGTATATATACACATACACACACATATACACCACAATTTCATCATCCACTCATTAATTGATGGGCATTTGAAATGGTTCCACGAATTTGCAATTGTGAATTGTGCTGCTATAAACATGTGTGTGCAAGTATCTTTTCTGGATAACGACTTCTTTTCTTCTGAGTAGATTCTGGATATTAGTCCCTTGTCAGATGTATAGATTGTGAAGATTTTCTCCCACTCTGTGGACTGTTTGCTCTGCTGATTCTTCCTTTTGCTGTGCAAAACTCTTTAGTTTGATTAGGTCCCAGCTATTTATCTTTGTTTTTACTGCATTTGCTTTTGGGTTCTTGGTCATGAAATCCTTGCCTAAGCCAATGTCGAGAAGGGTTTTTCCAATGCTGACTTCTAGAATTTTTATAGTTTTAGGTCATGGGTTTAAGTCCTTAATCCACCTTGAGTTGAGTTTTGCATAAGGTGAGAGATGAGGATCAAGTTTCATTCTCCTACAATTCACTAGCCAATTATCTCAGCACCATTTGTTGAAAAGGGTGTCCTTTCCCCCAATTTATGGTTTTGTTTGCTTTGTCAAAGATCAGTTGGCTGTAAGTATCTGAGTTTATTTCTGGGTTCTCTATTCTGTTCTATTGGTCTATGTGACAATCTTACACCAGTACCATGCTGTTTTGGTGACTATGGCCTTACAGTATAGTTTGAAATCAGGTAGTGTGATGTCTCCAGGTTTGTTCTTTTTGCTTTCGTCTGGCTTTGTTTATGTGGGCTCTTTTTTTTTGGCTCCATATAAATTTTAGAATCCTTTTTTCTAATGCTGTGAAGACTGATGGTGGTATTCTGATGGTAATTCTGTTAAATTTGTAGATTGCTTGTGGCAGTATGGTCATTTTCACAGTATTGATTCTACTCATCCATGAGCATGGGATGTGTTTCCATTAATGTCATCGGTGATTTCTTTCAGCAGTTTTATAATTTTTCTTGCATAGGTCTTTCAACTCCTTTGTTAGGTATATTCCTAAGTATTTTATTTTTGCAGCTATTGTAAACAGGACTGAGTTCTTGATTTGATTCTCTGCTTGGTCACTGTTGGTGTATAGAAGAGCTACTGATTTGTGTATATTAATCTTATATCTGAAAACTTTGCTGAATTCTTTTATCAGTTCTAGGAGCTTTCTAGAGGAGTCCTTAGGGTTTTCAAGGCAAATGATGATCATATCATCAGCAAACAGTGACAGTTTGACTTCTTCTTTACCCATTTAGATGCCCTTTATTTCTTTCTCTTGTCTAATTGCTCTGGCTAGGACTTCTACTACTATGTTGAAGAGGAGTGGCAAGAGTCAGTGTCCTTGTCTTGTTCCCATTCTCGAAGGGAATGCTTTCCTCATTTAGTACTTTGTTGGCTGTAGGTTTGTCAGAGCTGGCTTTTATTACATTAAGGTATGTCCCTTGTGTGCCGATTTTTCTGGGAGTTTTAATCATTAAGGGATGATGGTTTTTTGTTGAATGCTTTTTCTACATCTATTGAGATGATCATGTGATTTTTAAATCTATGTGATGTATCACATTTATTGACTTGCATATATTAAACCATTCCTGCATCCCTTATATGAAACCCACTGGATCACAGTGGATTATTTTTTGGATACGGTATTGGATTCGGTTAGCTAGTATTTTGTTAAGAACTTTAGCATCTTTGTTCATCAAGGTTATCGGTCTGTAGTTTTCTTTTTTGGTTCTTTCTTGATTTTGGTATTAGGGTGATGCTGGCTTCATAGAATGAATTAGGGAAGGTTCCTTCTTTCTCTATCTTGCAGAATAGTGTCAAAAGTTTTGGTACCAATTCTTCTTTGAATGTCTGGTAGAATTCTGTGAATCCATCCGCTCCTGGACTTTGTTTTGTTGGTAATTTTGTAATTACCATTTCAATCTTGCTGCTTGTTATTGGTCTGTTTAGAGTACCTAATTCTCCCTGATTTAAGGTAGGAGGGTTTTTTCCCCAGGAATTTTTGCATCTCTTCTAGGTTTCTATCTTATGTGCATAACGGTGTTCATGGTAGCCTTGAATGATCTTTTGTATTTCAGTGGTGTCAGTTGTAATGTCTCCTGTTTTGTTTCTCAGTGAGATTATTTGGCATTTATCTCTTCCTTTCTTGGTTAATCTTGTTAATGGTTTATCAATTTTAGTTATCTTTTCAAAGAACCAGCTTTTTGTTTCATTTATCTTTTATATTTTTTGTGTGTTTCCATTTCATTTAGTTCTGCTCTGATTTCGGTTATTTCCTTTCTTCTGCTGGTTTTGGGTTCAGTTTGGTCTTGTTTCTTGTGTTCTTTAAGGCGTGACCTTAGATTGTCTGTTTGTGCTCTTTCAGACTTTTTGATGTAGGCTTTTAGGACCATGAACTTTGCTCTTAGCACTGCCTTTGCTGTATCCCAGAGGTTTGGAAAGGTTGTGTCATTACTGTCATTCAGTTTGAAAAATTTTTTGGTTTTCATCTTGATTTGGTTTTTGACCCAATGCTCATTCAGTAGCAAGTTAGATAATATCCATATATTCGCATGGTTTCAAAGGTTCTTTATGGAGTTGATTTCCAGTTTTATTCCCCTGTGGTCTGAGAGAGTGCTTGATACAATTTCAATTTTCTTAAATTTATTGAGGCTTGTTTTGTGGCTTATCACATGGTCTATCTTGCACAGTTTCATGTGCTGTTGAAAAGAATGTGTATTCTGTGGTTGTTGGATGAAGCGTTCTGTATATATCTGTTAAGTCCATTTGTTCCAAGTCTAGTTTAATCTTATTGTTTCTTTTTGACTCTCTGTCTTGATGACCTATCTAGTGCTGTCAGTGGAATATTGAAGTCCCTCACTATTATTTTGTTGCTGTCTATCTTATTTCATCTGTGTATTAGTAATTGTCTTATAAATTTGGGAGCTCCAGTGTGAGGTGCCTATATGTTCAGGATTGTGATATTTTCCTGTTGGACAAGGCCTTTTACCATATATACACTCCCTTTTTGTCTCTTTTAACTGCGGTTGCCTTAAAGTTTATTTTGTCTGATATAGGAATAACTACCCCTGCTCACTTTTGGCGTCCGTTTGTATGAAATGCCTTTTTCCACCCCTTGACTTTAAGTTTATGTGAGTCCTTAGGAGTTAGGAGATGCTCCTGGAGGCAGCAGATGGTTGGTTGGTGAGTTCCTATTCATTCTGCAGTTCTGCATTCAAGTGAAGCATTTAGGCCATTTACATTCAATGTTAGTATTTAAATCTGAGGTACCGTTGCTTTCATCATGCTCTTTGTTGCCCATGTACTTTGGGTTTTGTTTTTTGTTTTCGCTTTTAACTTGTATTTTTGTTTTATAGGTCCTGTGAGTTATGATTTAAAGATGTTCTGTTTTAATGTGTTTCCAGGATTTGTTTCAAGATTTAGAGCTCCTTTTAGCTGTTCTTATAGTGGTGCTTTGGTAACGGTAAATTCTCTCAATTTGTTTGTCCTAACATGACTGTATCTTTCCTTCATATACAATGCTTAGTTTCATGGGCCCAAAGTTCTTGGTGATAATTGTTTTGTTTGAGGAGGCTGGAGATAGGTTACCAATCCTTTCTAGCTTGTAGGATTTCTGCTGAGAAAGCTGCTATTAATCTGATAGGTTCTCCTTTATAGGTTACCTAGTACTTCTGCTTCACAGCTCTAAAGATTGTTTCCTTTATCTTAACTTTGGATGACCTGATGGCAATGTGCCTAGGTAAAAATATTTTTGCAATGAATTTCTCAGGTGCTCTTTGTTCTTCTTGTGTATTCATGTCTAGGTCTCTCACAAGGCTGGGGAAGTTTTCCTTGATTATTCCCCCAAATATGTTTTCCAGGCTTTTAGAATTCTCTTCTTCTTCAGGCACAACAATTATTCTTAGGTTTGGTCATTTAACAGGGAGGCTTTGTTTATATTGTTTTCTTTGTCTTTGTTTGACTGGGTTAATTTGAAGACCTTGTCTTTAAGCTCTGAATTTCTTTCTTCTACTTGTTCAATTCTTTGCTGAGAGTTTCCGGAGCATTTCATATTTCTAAAAGTGGGTCCAAATATTCGTTTATTCTTTTTTCTTTAAGCTATCTATTTCCATGAATATTTCTCCCTTCACTTCTTTATCATTTTTTGGATTTCTTTGCACTGGGCTTTGCTTTTCTCTGGTCCCTCCATGATTAGCTTAATAACTAACCCTCCGAATTCTTTTTCAGCTAAATCAGGGATTTCTTCTTGGTTTGGATCCATTGCTGGTGAACTAGCATGATTTTTGGGGGGTGTTGAAGAACCTTGTTTTTTTCATATTACCAGGGTAGGTTTTCTGGTTCCTTCTCATTTGGGTAGGTTCTATCAAAGGGAAGGTCTAGGGCTGAAGGCTGTTATTCAGATTATTTTGTTCCACGGGGTGTTCCCCTGATGTAGTACTCTCCCAATTTTCCTATGGATGTGGCTTCCTGTGTGCCGAACTGCAGTGATTGTTTTCTCTCTTTGGGGTCTAGACACCCAGAGAGTCTACCTGGCTCTGGGCTGGTACTGGAGGTTGTCTGCACAGAGTCCTGTGAACCATCTATGGGTCTCTCAGCCATCCATGTATGTCCTTTGTCTTTTGCTACCAGGGTGGCTAGAGAAGGACCATCAGGTGGGGGTGGGGTTAGGCATGTCTGAGCTCAGGCTCTCTTGGGAGGGTCTTGCTACAGCTGCTGTGGAGGATGGGGATGAGATTCCCAGATCACTGCAGTTGTATACCTAGGAGGGTTATGGCTGCCTCTGACGATTCATGCAGGTCATCAGGGAAGTAGGGGAAAGCCAGCAGTCACAGGCCCTACCCAGCTCCCACAGAAACCGAAGGGCTGGTCTCACTCCTGCTGTGGCCCCAATAGCCCTGAGTCTGTTTCTAGGCAGAGGGCAAGATGGGTTTGAAAACTTGCCTGAGGCCATGTGCCTCCCAGCTGTGAGAGAAAAGTGTTTAGTTCTTCCATCACCTATAAAATTTGCATGCCCGATTTGCACCCTCCCAGGAGTTCTGGCCAGGATGCTTCTCAACCCATTCAAAATGTTACAAAGTTCAGCCAGAAAATTCCTTCTCCTTGTAGATTTTTAACCCCCTGCTCTTCTGCTACCCTCCTGATGGATCCCTGCAGTGTCAGGCAGGAATGGACCGCTTGGGGATCCAGTGAGCTCCCAAGACCTTTCTGCTGCTTCCTCTACCTCTGTATTTCCCCTAGCATTCTAACTTGACTCAGCTCCAGGTAAAGTTGGAAACTTCTCCCACAAACAGACCTTCAGCTTCTCCAGTGGGGGGTGTGTCACATTGATTCTTACATATGGCTCCAAAACCACAAGCAACAGAAGGAAAAATAGATAAATTTGACTTTATCAAAATTAAAACCTTTTGTTCATAAAGGACAATATCAGCTGTGAAAGGACAGGCTACAAGATAGGGGAAAATATTTTTAAATCATATACCCCATAAGTGATAACCATTTAGCATCTAAAATATATAAAGAACTCATAATTCAGTAAGACAAATAATACAATTAAAAATGGACAAAGGAGCTACACAGACATTTCTCCAAAGATACACAAATTGCCAATAAGCATATAAAAAGGTGTTCAGCATCATCAGTCATTAGAAAAAAAGCAAATTAAAACCACAAGGAGATACCGCTTTCTACCCACTAGGATGGCTATAGTCAATAAAAGGAAAACAAAAACACAAGTGTTCATAAGGATATGGAGAATTTGGAAACATCATATATTGCCGATGGGAATGTAAAATGGGACAGCTGCTGTTGAAAACAATTTGGAGTTTCCTCAATAATAGAATCATCAACAACCCAGCAATCTGACTTCTAGATATAGGCCCAGGGGAATTGCAAACAGGAATATGAACAAAAACTGACATGATGTCATTATTCACAATAGCCTTAAAATAGAAACAACTAAAATGTCTTTCAATTGATGAACAAATAAAAGTGTATATGTGTATGTGGGTGTGTGAGTATATCCCATTATTTCATACTAATATCCAATTTTACATATAACTTTATAATTTAGCCCTCAAAAGGACTGAAGTGCTGATACAAGTTGAAACAAGAATAAACCTTAAAAACATTATGCTAAATGAAAGAAGCCAGATGCAAAAGACTACATTCTTACTGTTCGATTCAATTTATACAAAGTATCCATGAAAAATAAATCGATAGAAATAGAAAGCAGATTTGTAGTCTCCATGGACTGAGGTATGCATGGTGGATGACTGCTAAAATGTATGTGATTTCTTTTGGGGGCAATTGAAAATGTTTTGAAATTTGGTAGCAATGATTGTGCACAACACTGTGAATGTACGAAAAGCCACTGAATTGTAAAGGTTATGATATGTCTGTTTTACCATAATTAAAAAAACAAAGATCTCACCACTGTTTTGACAACTGCTTCAATTTTTTTCATTCAAATTATAACTATCTAATTACATTTAAAATTTTTAAGTTGGAAAATGCTCTCTAGTGGTCTCTCTTTCCTGTTGTATGCACAGTGCCTAGAACACTAACTTCACCTAGTAGATGCTCCATAAATTTTCCCTTTTTCTGGAAATTTTTTTTCATCAACTTCCTGCCCCAATTATCTATAGTTTCTCCTGTGAATCCGGGTAGCTTTTAGAAGTTTTTTTTCAAAGGCTTCTTTCCTTCTGTTAGTGTTTGAATTTATTTTGTACTTGAGAATTCTGCCTTGGGTCCTCAAGTCTTCAACATTTCACTAGGTATGATTTCCTTCACATTTTTGACTTTACTTTCACCTGGATGGGATTGGCAGACATACTGCCCTACAGTCAAATTCCAGAATTCTATTCCCACATACAACTAACTACTACTGTACAGACATTCCCTTAATTACTCAAAGCATCTTAAACATATATAAAACTGAATTTATCTCCTTCCTACCCAGGTGAGCCCCTTCGACAACTGTGTTCCTCACCTTATTGATTTACCGACCATCTACTACCTGCCATGAATCCTACAAGTTTCTGAATATGTATTGGTAAACAGAACAAGCATTAGCTCTCTTTATGTTGCTTACCCCCTAGAGAGAGAGACAAACAAAAACCGAGCTCTAAAAATAAGAATATAAATTTTAGATTCTAATCAGTGCTATACAAGTTGCAGCAATTAAAAAATCACAGCAGAAGTAAAGGAAGACTCGTGGAGAAAGGGCTTTAAGGAGCAGCCTCTCTGAAGTGGTGGAACCTACTGTGAGATCTGAGTGATGACAAGGAGCCAGCCATGTGACAAGCAGGGAAACGTGCAGATAAAAAGAAATAACAGGTTCTCAGGCACAGAGGTTGAAAAAGCTTGGCATGTCCTAGAATTTGAAAGGAAACCACTGCTGTGTAATGAATGCTGGAGAGTATGGCGTAAGATAATTTTGATGGCAGGGTTGAGCTGGATCATAAGCTATGCCAAAGATTTTATATTTTATTTAAAGTTCAGTAAGAAGCTACTGAAGTGTTTAAGCAAGGCATTTATGTTTTTAAAAGCTATTGCTAGCTGGATGTGAAAAACAGATTGCTTAGGAGCAGAAGTGTAAGTGTAGATAAGTGGTAAAAGGTTATTGCTGTTATCAAGACAAAACACAAGGTGAGAAGAGAGTAGAAATGGAGAGCAGGGGACTGGCTTGAGGTATTTTTTGAGGAAGAAATAAAAGCCCTTGTTCAGGACAAGGTGGGAAGAATCAGAAAGTTGAAGAAATAAGTGATAATTTTCAAGCTGCTGGCTTGAGCAATACAGAAGATAGTGGAGACATATATGGAAGGGCAGCTGAAAAATCAAAATTTATATTTTGAAGCAGGCAAATTTGAGATGCTAAGAGAACATACATGTATAAAAAACAAGTCGCATGTACCAATCCAGAACTAAAAAGAAAGACACTGTAGTTTGTAGAATGATGGTCCCGGAAGGAGATATATTCACATTCTCACCTCTGAAACCTATAAATTTGAATGCATTTAAAATAAGCGTCTTTGTATATGTAATTAGGCTAAGGATCTCCAGATGAGATAATTCTGACTTACCTGTGTGAACTCTAAATTCAACAACCAATGTGTTTAAAAGATCATGTGAAAATGGAGACAGAGATTGGAGCCTTGCAGCCAGCCACCAGCTAAGGAATGTCTGGAGCCACCAGAAGCCAGAGAGGCAAGGAAGGAATCTCCCTTAGAGCCTGCAGAGGGAACACTGCTCTGCCAAACTTTTAATTTAGGATTCTGATCTTCAGGCTGTGAGAGAAACCGTTTCTGACGACGTAAGCCACCAAGTTTGCAATCATTTGTTTTGGCAGCCCTAGGAAACTAACACAGGGACGCTTGGGCTGGAAGTTTGAATTTGAAAGTCACCATCACATAGGTAACATTTAAAATCAAATGAAAAGAAGTATTCTTGGGAAAGAGTGTGGAAAGCAAAGAGAACAAGGGCTAACAATTCGAGGTCTGACATGAGAGGTTGCGCCTGCAATAGAAACTGAGAAAAAGCAAGAACTATGAGAAGAAATCCAGGAAGGTAGTAGAGAAGACGAGAGAGGTCAGTTTTGAAGGAGGAACTGTTAACAAGGCCCAATGTTACCAGGAGGCCAAAAACGATGGGACTATCAAAGACCACATAATGTAAAAATATAAGTTATTTGTAAATTTAACCAGAAGAGTTTTCTGTGGAATCAGAGTAGGACCCAAACTATGATAGGCAGGGAAGCGAGATTACACATATGAATGACTTCTGAAAAATTTTGCTATGAAAAATGACACAAAAAAAGGCAGCCATGAATGCAGGCATATGCAGAGTTAAGACGTGTTTGAAGGTATTTCTGCTGTATGAGCATGGGAGATTTTACAGTGTGTTTGCATGCTGGTGAGAATAATTAGGTACAGCATGTGATATTGATGATACCTGAGAAAAGGGAGAACTGGGGAAACAAAAGGCCTTGAGGGTGGATGAGTTGCAGAACATCTGTCAAGAGCCTGGTTTTCGAAAGGAGGAAGGTCACTTCCTCAGTTTTATTAGGAGATTTTAAAAAGTAAAGATGAATGCAAATATGAGCAATCGCAAAGATGTGTAGGAAAACTAAAAAACATTTAGTGTGTGAGTTTATTATTTTTCATTAGTGTATGACTTAGGGTTGTAAGTTTTGACTATGGCAGGGCAAAAGAAAAAAAATGGAGGTAGGTTAAGGAGAGGTGATAATGTGTGCAACTCTTGGCTCAAAAATGGGAAAACTTAGTTTATAAAAAGCAGAATGTTGGATTATCTGGCAGTGCTGATATCAAACTTGTTAGTAAATCAGTGAGCCCCATTGCCTGTTTTTTTTTCTCACCTGGATCTCACCCACACCCCACATGTCCTCCTCTGTCTTCCAGTAGCATGTTGCCTCCATCGTAGAAGCTACTTCACTAAGCTATAACTGCCTAGGGCAGAAACACATTTTGAAAAAGACGTGTTTCCCATACTGTAGATGAATATACTCTTTTTGAGAGTTAAGTCCTTTTATTCCTATGGAGTTCCTGAATCTATTTATTTTTGCTTCAAGATTTCTTTCTACTTTTTTGATGGTGCTGAAAGTGGGATTGTTTTTAATTTCACTTCTGGAATGTTCATTGCTAGTGTACAGAAACAGAACTGATGTTTGTATGCTGATTTTATGTCCTGTAATTTTACTGAGTTTGTAGTTCTAACAGTTTTGGTGGATGATTTACAGTTTTCTACATATAAGATTATGTCATATGCATGAGATAATTTTAATTCTTTCTTCAATTTAGATGCCATTTATTTTTCCCTATTTGCTCTGACTAGGACTTCTGATACTACATTGAATTTAAGTGGTGAAAGTGGGCATCTTTGGCTTGTTCCTAATCTTAGAGAATAAGCTTCCAGTTTTTCATCATAGAGTGTGATGTCAGCTATGAGCTCTTCATATAAGACCTTTAAGAAGTTGAAGCAATTTCCTTCCATTCCTGGTATGTTGAATATTATCATTATACAAGGGTGTCAAATTTTGTCAAATGATTTTTCTGCATTTGAGATAACATGATTTTTATCCCTCACTCTGTTAATGCGGTTTATCACATTAACTGATTTTCACTTGTTGAATTATCTTTGCATTCAAAGTATAATTCCCACTTAATCATGGTGTATGAGCCTTTTAATATGATGCTGGATTTGGCTTGCTGGTTTCTTGTTAAGGATGTTTGCACTTAGAAAAACTTAAAGGAAATGAAAGACTTGTACACTAAAACCCCACAATACATTGCTGAAAGAAATTAAAGATACAGATAACTAGAAAAACACCTATGTTTATCACTGGAAGATTTAATATTATCAAAATGACCCTACTACTCAAAGAAATCTGGATAATACAGATTCAGTGCAATCCTTGCTAAAATTCCAGTAGCATTTTTTTTACAGAAACATTTAAAAATCCTAAGATTTATATGAAAAATTGAAATAGAAAGGACTTCAACTAGCTAAAGCATTCTCAAAAAAGAAGTACAAAGCTGTAGGCATCACACTGCCTGATTTCAAAATATATTACAAAGCTACAGTAATCAAAATAGTATAGTACCAGCATAACAACAAACTTACAGACCAATGGAATAGAGCAGACATCCCAGAAATAAACCCACACATTTAGGTTGAACTGATCTTCCACAAGTGCCTCAAGAATGCACACGGGAAAAGATAGTCTCTTTGATAAGTAGTATTGGGAAAATTATGAGTTACTACTTTGATAAGTAGTAACACGCAAAAGAATGAAATTGTACCCGTATCTTATGTCATACATAAATTCAATTCAAAATTGATTAAAACTTAAATGTAAGATTTAAAAATGTAAGATTTAAAACTATTATTAAAATAATTAGAAAATACAGGGGAAAAGCTTTATGGCATAGGTCTTCACAATGAGTTTTTTATGACACCAAAATCTTAGGTGGCAAAAGCAAAAACAGACAAGTAAAATTGTGTCAAAATAAAAATCTACACAGTAAAAGAAATAATCACAAGTGAAAAAGTAGTCTCTGGAATAGAATACTTGCTAGTCACATATTCAGTAAGAAGTTAAACTGCATAATGTATAAAGAAGTCCTTTATCTCAGCAAAAAAAGAATAATAATCAATTTAAGTGGACAGAATACTTTCATATACACTTCTCCAAAGACATACAAATAGCTAATGGGTATGCTAAAAGACACTTAGCATCACTAACTATGAGGAAAATGCTAATCAAAACCACAATAAGATATCACCTCACACCTGTTAGGAAAGCCATTGTCTTAGCAAGACATCAACTGGTGACAGCCTCTTGCTCTAGTATGCTCACCTGCAACCCTGCTGCCACCCTTCCAGAGCACATTCCCTTGCAGCACCCTCACTGCCCCTTCTACAATGCTTCTTGCCTGCAGCGCCTCCACACAACACACCAGAGCACTTTTGCTGACAGCCACCCATCATAGTACACCCTTCCACAACCTCTGGAGCATATTCACCCATGACACCTCCACCACCCCCACCAGAGTATTTCCCATGCATGGCACCCCCACTGCTACAATGAAGGGCTGATGTCAGTAGCTCAGCCAGAGCTTGACATCAAGGAATAAGACAAAGCCATTCACCCAGTCCCAGCCAGCCAGAATTAAAGCATGCAGCGCAGAAGTGTAGAACTGATCTGTGGCCTCTTAAAGCATCCAGAAACAGAACCATTCAAGTATACGCAACTTGCACTGTAATCAAACCCTCAAGGGCAATAAACAGCATAAAAACAAAAGGCCCCTTCCAAAGGACAACTCCAAAGGATAAAGGAATATCAGTTCTCATATATGAGAAAGAGTCAGCACAAAAACTCTGGCAACTCTAAAAGCCAGAGTAGTGTCTTCTTACCTCCAAATGATTTCACTAGCCCACATGCAATGATTTTTTTACCAGACTGAAAAGGCTAAAATGTCAGACATTGAATTCAGAATCTGGATGGCAAGGAAGATCATCAGAATAAGGAGAAGGTTGAAACTCAATACAAGGAAAACAGTAAAATAATCCAACAGTTGAAAGACGACATAACCATTTTAAAAAAGCAACTTCTGAAAATGAAAAATTCACTACAGAAATTTGAAAATAAAATTGGAAGCATGAACAATAGAGAAGACCAAGCTGAGGAAAGAATCTTAGAGCTTGAAGGTCACTCCTTCAAAACAACACAGGCAGACCAAAAGAAATTTAACAAATGAACAAAACCTCTTATATATAGGATTTTGTAAAGAGAGCAAACCTGTGACTCACTGGCATTCCTGAAAGAAAAGGAGAAAAAGCAAGCATCTTGAAAAACATATTTGAAAATTTGTTTCACAGAAATTTTTGTAATCTCACTAGAGAGGCTGACGTGAAAATTCTAGAAATCCTGAGAACCCCTGTGAGATGCAAGATGACATCCATGCAAGATGACAGTCCCCAAGACATGCAGTCATCAGATTCTTCAAGGTCAATGTGAAAGAAAAATCCTTAAAGCCAGCTAGAGAGAAGAGGCAAGCCATTTACAAAGAGAACTCCATCAGCTTAACAGTAGACCCTTCAGCAGAAACCTTGCAAGCCAGAAGAGACTGAGGTCCTATTTTCAATATCCTTAAGAAAATAAATTCTAACTAAGAATTTGTATCCTGCCAAACTAAGTTTCACAAACAAAGGAGAAAGAAATCCTTTTCAGACAAACAAATGCTAAGGGAGTTTATTACCAATAGGCTTGCCTTACAAGAGGTAAAAAAGGAATGCTAAACATGAAAATGAAAGAAGATACCTACCATTACAAAAACACACCAAAATATGCAGCCCATTGACATTACAAAGCAGCTATAGATTAGTCTATGTAACAACCAGCTAACACCACAATGGCAAGATCAAATCTTCCCATGTCAATACTGACAATGAACGTCACTCAGGCTGGAGAGCTAAATGCCCAACTTAAAAGGCATAGAGCAGCAAGTTGCATAAAGAAACAAGACAGTGGTCTGCTGTCTTCTAGAGACCCATCTAACAAGTAGTGACACCTGTATGCTCAAAGTAAAGGGATGGAGAGGAATCTATCAGGCAATGAAGACAAAAAAGGGTGACTATTCTTATGTCACAGAATTAGAAGCAACTATTCTAAAATTCATGTGAAACCAAAGGAGATCAAATCACCAATTCAATTCTAAGCAAAAAGAACAAAGCTAGAGGCATTACATTTCCCTACTTCTAAAAACACTACAAGACTACAGTGATCAAAACAGCAAGTACTGGTACAAAAGCAGACATAAAGACTAATGGAACAGTATACAGAACCCAGAAATAAAACCATACACCTACAACCGCCTGACCTTCACCAAAGTCAACAGTAACAAACAATGGGGAAAAAACTTCATATTCAATAAATGGTGCTGGAATAATTGGCTAGACCTTTGCAGAAGATTGAAATCAGACCACTTTCTTTTACCATATATAAAAATCAACTTAAGATGGATTAAAGACTTAAATATAAGACCAAAAGCAATAAAAAGTCTAGAAGAAAACCTAAGAAATACCATTCTGGGCATTAGCCTTGGCAAGGAACTTATGGCAAAATCTCCAAAGATAATTGCCACAAAATAAAAAACTGACAAGTATGTCCTAATTAAACTCATGAGCTTCTTCACAACAAAAGAAACTACCAGCAGAGTAAACAGACAACCTATGGATTGAGAGGAAGTATTCATAAACTATGCATCCAACAAAGGTCTAATACACAGAATCTATAAGGAACTCAAACAAATCAATGAACAAATAACAAATAATCCCATTTAAAAATGGCCAAAGTATATGAACAGACACTTCTCAAAATAATACATACATGTAGTCAACAAATAAATGAAAAAAATGCTCATTATCACGAACCATTAGAGAAATGCAAACTGAAACCACAATGAGATACCATCTCACACCAGTCAGAGTGACCATTACTAAAAAATCAAAAAGCAACAAATGCTGCTGAGGTTGGAAAGAAACGGGAACACTTACACACTGCTGGTGAAATATAAAATACTTCAACAACTGTGGAAAGCACATGTATCCAAAACCTAAAATAAGAGTAGAAAAAGAAATTAATTAGTTCTATAATAATATTAAATAATAATAACCATGTATTGGTTGGCTGGTGATTATATCATATGGGTAAGGGAAACAAATGACAGCAATGTTACAAGGGAGGGAGGTATTGGGAATTCTCTAAGTTACCTGCATTACACATGAAATAAATTAGTGTAATTTGAAGGCAAATGTGAGTAATTAAATGTACATCTTATCACTCCAGCTTATAACCTTAGAGAAACTATCAAAAAATATAAGCATAATTGATGTGCTGAAAAAGGAGATAAATGGAATCATTAAAAAAATGTTCATCTAAATACAAAGAAGGTAGAAGCCACCTCTGGCATTAAAAAATTACAAACAGGCCAGGCGCGGTGGCTCAAGCCTGTAATCCCAGCACTTTGGGAGGCCGAGGCGGGTGGATCACGAAGTCAAGAGATCGAGACCATCCTGGTCAACATGGTGAAACCCTGTCTCTACTAAAAATACAAAAAATTAGCTGGGCATGGTGGTGCGTGCCTGTAATCCCAGCTACTCAGGAGGCTGAGGCAGGAGAATTGCCTGAACTCAGGAGGCGGAGGTTGCGGTGAGCCAAGATCGCGCCATTGCACTCCAGCCTGGGTAACAAGAGCGAAACTCCGTCTCAAAAAAAAAAAAAAAATTACAAACATGTTTTATAATAATTCAGATACACACACACACACACACACACGCACACACATATATAATCACTTTAAATAGAATGATCTAAAGACATGAATTAGAAGACAAAGACTACCAGAGGGGTTTAAAAAATACCCAATTATGTGGGTCTTTAAATATAAAGACTTCGAAATAAAAACATTCAGATATGTTAAAAGCAAAGGAATGAGAAAAGCTATACCTTGCTAACACTAATTAAAAAAAACAGTTGTAGCAGCTATGTTAATTTCAGACAAAACCAACCATATTATAAGAAAAATTATCCCGAAGAAAAAGGAGACATTACATAATGACAAAGGAGTCAATTAGACACCTCACCAAATAAGATATAGATGGGAAAAGCATATATGGAGATTATCAACATCATTTGCCATTGGGGAACTACAAATTAAAACAATAATGAGATTCAGCCAGATGCAGTGGTTCACACTGTTATCCCAGCACTGTGGGAGGCCTAGGCAGGTGGATCAGGAGGTCAGGAGCTCGAAATCAGCCTGACCAACATGGTGAAACCCTGCCCCTACTGAAAACACAAAAATCAGCTACTCAGGAGGCTAAGGCAGGAGAATCGCTTGAACCTGGGAGGCAGAGGCTGCAGTCAGCCGAGATCATGTCACTGCACTCCAGCCTGGGCGACAGAGGGAGACTCCATCTCAAAGATAGATAGATAGATAGATAGATAGATAGATAGATAGATAGATAGATAGATAGAGGTTCCACTTTGTATCTATTAGAATGGCTAAAATTAAAAAATCTGACAATACCAACTGTTGACAAGGATGCAAAGCAACAGGAACTCCCATTTATTGCTGGTGAGAATACAAAATGGTATAGCCACATTATAAAACAGCTTGGCAGTTTCTTATGAAGCTATAACCATACTGTCCCTCAATCATGTTGACTCTGGCTGAGTCAACTCTGTGTTATGAAGCCCTTCCTCATAGCTCCAGGGCTATTCACTGGTTCTTTCATAAATTATGCTCTCATTCGAACCTATAAATCTTTTGGCCTCATTCCTGAAACAGGCTGCATGATTGGGCACCTATATAATTATGCTCATATTGGCTATTCCAGGCCTCACCCCCAGCTATTCTTCCATTTCAAAGCCACTTGAGGGGTATCACATTGAACATGAAGCTGCATGAAACATACTTGTCTAAGAGGCTGTACCCAGACATTACCAATACAAAGATTCTCACCTGTCTCTCATCCAATCTAGATACTTACATCTTCTACCCTAGAAATGTTGATTCTTGAGTAGGAATTAGAATATCCCTATATGACTTAGTGCCTTCTGTTTGCTCTAGCTATCTTCCAAGCTCTTCCTTTCAGAATAAAAAGGACTTTCCTTTTCCTGGGTAGCAGAATACTCCTTTATATCATGTCCTTAATTTACTCACTAATTTTGTCTATACTTAATCCTTTAGGCTTTGTGTTGACCTATGAAAACCAGCTTGGGGAAGTCTGAGAATATACTTTTTTTTCTTCATGAAATACAGGCTATCAACATGATTGTCCCACTGTAGACTTTTAAAACTCTGCTTTTTAACCCAAAATAAACAATTATTTTCTTGTTCTAGGCAGTTGGTGCTGTTCCTTTCCTAAGGAAATAAATTCGGACTGAATGGCTGAAGGGCTGCAGGTCATAGACAAGTTCTTTGTCCATGATGGACCTTCTTTTCCTATCAGGACAATTTGTAACTACTGGCCTAGTAAATCTATTAAATCTACAAAAGCAAATGCACTACATTTCCTCCATCCACTCTTCCTGACATAGAACTCTCCTCAACTATTTTTGTAATAATTCTGCTGCAAGAAATTTAAGCTTATATTTTCTGACCAGCTTCTCTAATTCAGGTATTTTGTGTAAGGGGTAGTTTATTTGCGCAAATGTATTTATTATTACATTGGTATTTACCCAACATTCTGTACATTTCTAACCTATGTATTTGTGAGACCATCCATGGTTTAGAAAGTTCCTGTACCTGCATGGTTTTCCTGTACCATATGTAATACAGGCTTCCCTCCTCAGGAAGCAAGAAGGAATCCTCAAACCATCATTTCCCTTCCTCCATTATTAACAATAACCATGATCCTCATAAGGGATAATGGTTGAACACCTCTTATGCATTAGCCACTAAAATGAGTGCTGTGTATGAATTACCTCATTCAACTTTCTCAGCCACCGTGTGGGATGCTGTGGTATCCTATGTTGCATACATAAAAAAAAAAAAAAAATGAGGCTTTGACAAGTTGAATGGCATGGCAAGGCCATTCAGAGTTGACCTATATCTGAATCCAGGTCCATCTTCAGATCTCTCCTCTCTCTTAATAATGGGGTTATAACATCTCTTATACCCTACAAATATAAGAATATTTGAAAAAATTCTTTACAAATAATAAAGGAAAAAGTTTACCTATTAATTGCAGATATAATACGCTGTTCTTCAAATATATGCTATGATGGATCCATTTTATTACTTAAATGTTTTCCATACTCCTATCTTATTTGTTTAATCCTTCCCAATCCATGAGTGTGTGTGTGTCTGTGTGTGTGTGTTTATGTGCATGCGTGCATGCAGCAAAATATACCTATTTTTTCTGTTATTTGCAATTAATATACTAACACAGCTTGGAGAGATAAACTTACCTTGATTTACACCTATTTTAAATTTCTGGTATATCACTTAAGAAATTGTAGATTGTTAGCATGACTTTATTATTCATTTTAACACCAGCCCAATTAATTAAAAATTCTTCTTTAAGTATCTAACACTGAGGCACTCAGTTAGCATGTGAAACAGCCCTAGACATTTACATTTTTACTCTTCTTTAGGACTTTCAATAAATTATTTGCCATGTTTTAAATATAAAAAATTAGTAAAATTAACTTTTAACTCAGTAAAAATTAACTGATTAAAGTTAATTAAAGTAAAATTAACTTTTCACTTTTCTCAAATATTTATTGGAAAGAGATAAATCATTAATCCTTTGTCCAATTCTTAGAAATAGATAAATCTTGGAAATATATAGGTATGAGTCTGATTCCATGGAATGAAAGGGATGTATAGGAGAGGCAGAAGTTTTAAAAAACAGAACAAAACAAAACAACAGCAACAACAAATCAGAAAATGAAAGTAAAGAAGAAAGGGAGGGAGGGAGAGAGGGAAGGGGAATTTAGACCTTTGAGTAGGAAGAGAAACAACCAAACAGTTATATTACATTAAACACTACATTACAAAATAATTAGTTAGCCTTTGTATTTTTCATAAGAAGATCAATATTCCTAACTGGAAAAGAAAGCACAAACCACTAGCAGAAAAGTGTACTTTAAAAGAAATATAAAGTAGACAGATATCAATTAGAAGGCTTTTATCATCACTAACTGAGGATGAGTATTATTCCTAATAGAAATGTAAATTGGAACCATCTTTATAGACACAATTTGAAAATATGCACATTCTTAAAAGTATTCTTATTACTGCACTACTTCTAGGATGAAAGATCTCAAGAGCCCAAATGCTTAAATAACAGAATGTGGATTACATAATAGAACATATACCATAGATTATAAATTATTGATTTTTAAAAGATTTAATAATGCAAATTTAATATTTACATCTACATCAAACCAAAATGCTTTTATACAACAAAGGAAACAAACAACAAAATGAAAAGGAAGCTTACACATTAAGAGAAAATATTTGCAAACCATATATCTGATAAGGAGTTAATATCCAAATTATACAAGAAACAAACATAACTCAGCAGCAAACAAATCAAACAAAAAATCCACAAATGACCCAATTTAAAAATTGGCAAATGATCTGAATAAAAATTTTTCCAAAGAAGACACAAAAATTGCCAATAGGTATATTGAAGGGTGCTCAACATCACTAATCATCAGGGAAATGCATCAAAACAACAATGAAATATCATCTTACACCTATTAGGATGGCTTTTATCAAGAGGCCAAAAAATAACAAGTGTTAGTATGAATACAGAGAATAGGAGACACATGTACACTCTTGGTGGGAAGGTAAATTGGTGTGACCACTGTGGAAAACAGTATGGGTGTCTCCAAAGAAATTAAAAGTAGAATTACCATGTGATCCAGTGATCCCTTGTTCATTGCAGCATTTCTCACAATAGCCAATATGCAGAAACAACCAATGTGTTTGTTGACAGATGAATGGAAAAACTGTAATGGAATATTATTCAGCCTTTTAAAATTATATGTTTAAATAAGAATCTATTTCAATAAAGGTATAAAACATGTAAGATTTTTATTATTATACTTTAAGTTCTGGGGTACATGTGCAGAACATGCATGTTTGCTACACAGGTATACAAGTGCGATGGTGGTTTGCTGCACCCCATCAACCCGCCATCTACATTAGATATTTCTCTTAATGCTGTCCCTACCCTATCCCTCTACCTGCCGACAGGCCATGGTGTGTGATGTTCTCCTCCTTGTGTCCATGTGTTTTTTTAAAGCATTGTAATGGCATTCCTTTCTTAGCAGACAAGAAAAATTATATTTAATAATTGATGGTTATGGTTCTAGACTCAATAGAATAGCAGAATCTCATTTAAAAAAATAAATTGCATAGGTATGTTTTTATAAAAGTATGACAAACACAAAACAAGGTTAAAAATTATCTGAATCGTGCAAGCATTTTTTAATATATTTCTATATTTTTCTACAAGAAGCATGTACAGTTGACCTTTGAACAGGGTTTAGGAAGTACTGACCTTCTTGCATTCCAAAATCTGTGTATGACTTTTAACTGCCCCATAGTTTAACTATCAATAGTCTACTGCTGACTGGAAACCTTAACAATAACATCAATTGCCAATTAACACATATTTTACAGGTTATACATATCGTATACTGTATTCTTACAATAAAAAGGGTTGGAAAAAGAAAATGCTATTAAGAAAATCGTAAGGATGAGAAAACATGTTTACTATTTATTAAGTGGAAGTGGATCATCATGAAGGATTCTACCCCTCATTGCCTTCACACTGAGCAGGATGAGGGGGAGGGGAAAGAGGAGGGCTTGGTCTTGCTGTGGCAGTAGTAGAGGTAGAAGAGGTAAAAGGGAAGGCAGGAGAAGCAGGGACACTTGGTTTAACTTTTTTTTGAAAATGTGTGTATAAGTGAACCTGAGCAGTTCAAACTGACATTATTCAAGGGTCAATTGTATATTTTTTAATCATACTAAAAGATGTTCTTTTATAAGGTAGAAACTAGATGTTACTTCAAGTAATACTAATAATTTCTTCATGACCAAACAAATTACTTTCTAGGTGTAAACAACTAGTGTTGTGCTCCCCAATCTATTTTCAAAATAAGAAAACCTATTTTGGCATGGGCTTTGATAATGGTTTGAAATGCAAGACATGTGCAAAGACCGTAGAACAAGAGAAGACAGAGAGGACTGGAGACAGGGCTAAATTGTCCAGGAGAGCACAAGAGTTACCTTCAGCAGCCTTTCAGGAAACAGGAACATAAGGACTTAAAATGCTGTTTGAAATATTATTTATAATATTTTATTTCTTTTTTTCCACTTTTTTCTTCTTTCTCTTTCTTTTTTTTCATTTCTCTCTTTTCTCTTCTACCTTCACATAAAAAGTGGTCTGTGAAATGTCAATATGCATGTCAACTTTCACATATAAACCTTTTCACTATTTTCATGGCTAAGGTATTTCACCTGTATTTCACCTATATTTTGCATTCCATTAGGCTTGTTGCCTTGCAGCCTAAACTTTTTTAAAAATGTATTTCACATGCCAAATAGTCCACTAATGAGCTATTAGCATTCAATTTATAATTGTTTATCCTGCTCACTGTTAACCTGCCAGAAGTTCCCTTGTTGAGCAACAAAAACTCATAGAGCATTTTCTCCAACTACTTCCTCTAAGCAAGTATCTTGTATGCTATTCCAATGTTAACTTAATAGATGTTGTAATGTTAATATAAACTATCATGATCAATATTGACTTTAAATAAGTGAATGATTGAAATGTTGCTGATAACTTGTTCTAGGTCTTGTGTTAATTTTATACATAAGTATGATGTAGTTTATAGAGTTTTAATTCAATCTACTTTTAAATATTTCATTGTGTGAGATTTCTGAGGATTACTTATAAAAAGGAAGATATTGAACTATAGAATACACAGTTGAAATATATCACATCAATTCTTTTGTAGCCATGGCAATAAAGTCATCTTTGACCTGATTTTCATCACTAATGTCAGAAAAATAAAGAAAAAAAATAGTGTTTGATTGAACAGTAGTAGCCTTTTAAAAATGAGTTTTTAAATGTCTTCAGGTTTATACCTAAAGTGAAACTGAAAAGGTTTTGATGGTCCCCAAAACATTCTTACAGTGGTGAAATATGTACTTGTCAATCTCCTTATACACAAGGACCTCTTAGCTAAAATAACTAGTAATTTTTCATCAGGATTCATAATGGAAAACATTCTTAAATGAAAGGCTTTTCATTTTTTGCCAAGAACATGTGCCAGTTCATCCAAATTATTAATAAACTTAATACAATCCACCTGAAAATGGTTCTGCATGGGCTTTATTTTTCTCTTTTAAAATATTTTTGAAGGGCTCCTTCTGGCAGTAGTAATTTAATATTTCCTTTTCTGGGAAAGCCAGAATATTTGTACCATACCAAAATTTGTACTCAGTTCTCTGAAGGCAAGTGTGGCACATCATTGTAACATCTCTTAAAGAGGTAGCTGAGCTTATTTTTAAACTCAAAAATAGAGACTTACTATTCTCCTGAGAACATGTTACATTTACTTTTTAAAATTTACAGATATACTTCAAGGCATGGTTTCAAGGTTCTCACATGGTGATAGTTTTGACAGTGTACTACAGTAGATCTGACACTGGTTTGCATTACAAGTGTTTCTAATAGAAAAATAAGTAACTCTAGGTATAATTTACCAACGTACTTATCCAAGGTAATCAATCAATAAGTTTTCAAGTAAAGTGGAGCTGAACTGACTGAAATTTCAATGACCTCTAAAAGTATGCCCAAAAGAAGGACAATGGAAGAAAAAATATGTGTCAATAGATGTTATTAAACATTTAGAGTCAAAGGACACTTTGAAATTACTTTGTTAAAAACAATGGACCTCTCCATTCCAGAGCAATCATGCAGGAAAATGCACACAATATTTTCAACTGGACATGTATTTCAAAGAGAAAAGGAACACAATATTCCCAAGATAATGCTTCCCTCAATCTTTTGCTTTTATTTTTTAAAAAGCTACTTTCTTCTTTTAACAAAAGGAAATAATTAAATCAAACAATAAAATTTTAATTCTTCTCACAGGTCACACTGTAAATGAAAATTGCTCTGCTTTGGCTTGAATAAAAAGCTTAAAATTGTCAAGTTAACGTTAACATGGCCAAATATATGACTTGTTTTCCACAAACTTGATTCCAACTTTTTTTTTTGACATGATAAGAAAATCCAGTATGATTGAAGAATATTTTAGCTGAAAATATATCACATCAATTCTTTTGTAGTCATGGCAATGAAGTCATCTTTGACCTGATTTTCATCAGTAATGTCAGAAAAAAAAAAAAAAAGAAAGAAATAGCATTTGATTGAACAATAGTAGCCTTTAAAAAATGTGTTTTCAAATGTCTTCAGGTTTATACCTGAAACTGAAAAGGTTTTGATGGTCCCTCCAAAAAAATCTTACAGTGGTGAAATATACACTTGTCAATCTCCTTATGAACAATGACATCTTAGCTAAAATAACTAGTAATTGTTCATCAGGATTTATAATGGAGAACATTCTTAAACAAGAGACTTGCCTTTCTTTTGCCAAAAATGTGCCAGTTCATCCAAATTCTTAATAAACTTAATAAAATCCACCTGAAAATGGTTCTGCATGGACTCGTTCTCTTTTAAAATTATTTTTAAAGGGCCTGTTCTGGCAGTAATAATTTAATAAATTTCTTTTTTCTGGAAAAGGCAGAAAATTTATACCATAAAAGTGAATGCATTTCATATTTCATTCCCATTTCTTTAAAAAAGTCTCAAATTTAAGCAACTCAAATCCTGTTTTCTGATAAAACACACCTGTCTCAACATTTAAGGACTGAGAGCAGTCAGTTTAACAGCAATTTAGGCCAGAGTAGGAGGAAAAAAAAACTCATGAGATGGGGGAGCCTTTCCCTTTATAAAGTAGGAAGCCCAAGTATAGTCTTAATCAATTAGATTACCTCTATGAGAGCACCACATTTTCTTTCAGAGGAAACTTTGCTTGAAAAAAGAAATATTTTCACCATTACAGACTTACCTATGTGCTTGTATTAGTTATCCACTGCTGTGGAACAAACTCCTTAAGATTACCTACTTAAAACTACAAATATCTATTATCTCAGTTTCTGTTGATCAGAAATTTGGGAGCAATTTGGCTGGGTGGTTCTGGCTCAGGGTCTAATGAGGTTGGAGTCAAGATGTGGCCAAAGCTTCAGAAATCTGAAGACTGGCTAGAGCGGGAGGATTCAGTCACATCACTGCTGACAGGAAGCCTCAGTTTCTTGTCGGATGTTGTCAAGATGCCTCGGTTTCTCATCACATGAATGTCTCCGTAAGGCTACACATGATGCAACAGCTGGCTTCTCCCAAAGCAAGTGACAGAAAGCAGAAAGATCCAGAAGAAGCCCAACTGCCTTTTAGGACCTAGTCTCAGAATTTGCACACTGCTGCTTCTACTTTATATATCAGAAACAAGTCACTAATTCCAGTGATGCTCAAGCAGAGAGAAACTAAGTTCCAGCTCTTAAAATGAGGAGTCGATGACTTTACACATAATTTTAAACATCACAGAATTTAGAGTTTCCTAAAGGACCACAAGATTATGAAATTTTTGAGAGTGACATTGTATAAGCAACTCATAAAAGCCATAAGTCAACTGGTTTTAACTCAAAGATAATTATTTTATTCTGTCACTTGCTGAAGAAAAATTACGTAGCTTAATTCTTCCAAGGCTCTCTTAAAATTATCATAATATCTAAAGGAAACTCTACAGTGAATAGAATCATTTGATATAGACATCACTCTAGTTTACTTTTTCTGTTTCATGGTCCAACATCTTTGTTTGAATGTGCAGCTATCACAGAATTTCCTTTCACTGTTATATAGTGTTATATAGTGCATGATTTCCAACCCAGTATCAACCATGCAAATTCTTACAAAAAAGGAGTTTGCATTAAAGAGTGTCTGGCCAGCCTGCTTAAGAAACACTCAAATCCAAGATATGGCAGTATCATGGCCTAGTGTTGGGTCTTCTAAATTTTTCAGAACCAAGTAAATGGCCAAAAATATCTGAGATGAAAACGGAAATGACTTGTTTAGCAGGTATGAATCAGAGCCCTGGCCTCTATGATCAACTGAAGAACTGAAGAAAATTGACATCATAGGACATCTAAGAAGCCAGAAGGGAGTCCCAGATGTCCCTCAGCATTCATAACTTCTGCGGACTATTTCATTAAGTACTTTGTCTAAATTCCAAATAATTTTTTTTCTATTTATTTTACTAAAAATTTTAATATCAATTATATGCCACAGTGAGCCCTGTATCTTTGCATACTTCAGTTCATGGTGCTGGATTCTGTCTTAATTAAGCACACTATGAGTTTATAATGCTAGTATTGAATTATCCACTATAACGGAAGCAAAACTTGATACAGATAATTGAGAAGGGGAGATTTTCAAAACAAATTGTTTCTGTTTCACTTTGATAGAAAGACATTTTTTGCAGGAAATTTACCTTCTCATCTGTGTTTTCCTGTTGAGAATTGATTTGCATGCCCTGATACGCACAATTTGATAAAAAGAAAAGCACTAAGAAAAATCTCTGTTGGAAAAGATATAAATCTTGCTGATTTAACATTTGTCATTAATATTTCATGCATGACACCTACATAAATTCAGCTGTATTACTAATAGTTTTGTTGGTTAATAAACAAATATGTTTCATTTCAGAATATCAGCTTGGTAACTGGCCTTTCATTCATCTACTCGTATAGGTTAGACGAAATACATAAAAGTACAGACTTAGACGAGTCCATAGAAAAACCATCAAAATATTTTTGAGCCCTAATTTAACACTGAATATGTTTTCTTCTAAATTAAGTGCCTTCCTAGGCACAGTAAAACTCATTTCACTTCCTTGAGGAAAAGCAGTAGTGTGATTGATAACTTAGATAAAACCCAACAAGGGATGTGTGTCTTGCTTCTGAGTGTGAGGCTGAACCCTGACGTAATGACAGGTTAATGGGTGTAAATAAATGGTAAAGTTATTAAGGTGGTATTGGCACCAAAAAGGTTTTCCTATCTGATGAAACTGGTAATTGCAAGAGACACTGCCTGAAGTATTTTATGTCTGGGATAAATTCTTCTTACTACAATCAGCACTTTGCAGTTTTATAGAAATTTTCTATTTCTAGACATCTGAACCCTTCCCCGGGAATGAATGGAAATATTGCCATAAATGTGTTGTTTTTTATTGGGGAATGATTAGAATGTTTGGATGACTCTAAACCAACACAAACAACTGAGCTAGAATGTAGAGAAGTTTTTAGCAATCATTAAAAAGAAAAATACTGAGAAAATAATCCCCCAAATCCATGTATTCAACCTATATTTATTGAGTACCCATTGTATATCGAGCCTATGCTCTATGCTGAGCACATAATATGGAGCAAGAGAAAAATTAAGTTGTTTATGAAGCTTATAGAATGTAAATAAGTCCAACAAACTAAAAGCAAGTAAGATGAGGTGCAATGGTGCAATGTTTCAGGGCAAAAGAGTGTATAGTAAGCATGGAAGTACACCACCTAGATACCCTTTCAGTGAGGGTGTGCTCACTAGCTGTGGGGACTGTGATCAGGAGAAGCTGTGCACACTTCGGGTGCTGAGAGCTGCTTCAATCTAGGTCATACCCATCATCCTGTGGCAGCCTGCATCCATTGAGGGGACAGGGTTGGATAATTTTAGCCCAAAGTGGACAGCTCTGATGAGCAATTCTCATTTCACAGCACCCTGATAGGTTGGTTGCAGTTTTCTTATGCCTACATGGTAGTTTGATTCCTTCCTTTACACAATCCTGGTTCCTTTCCTTTCACTGGAACAGATTTATAATAAATAAATCACAATACAATCTCCATCCCAATATCTGATTCCAGAGAACCTAACCTACAACTAAGTAAAGACCAGAAACATTTAACACAGTAGGAGGGGAACAAGAAGTAGCATTAAAACTAAGATGGAAATATAGATGGAAGTTAACCAAGTCGTTTTTCAAAGTAAAGGAAGACAAAGGAAAAGAAGACAATTAGTGTGTGTTTCAGGAGCAAAGATCCAACGTTCTAGTAGAAAGAAAAGTATAGAAATTTTTAAAAACGTGTTATGCACGGGGGAGAAAAGCAGGATATAAGAGTGTTAGGAGTCAAACCTAAAAGCATCTCAATTCATTGAGATCATAATTTATCACAAGAAACCACAGGAGGATTTAAGGAGGGGAGTGAGCAGTCAGCTTGCAGTTGGAAGGCCCCTTTGGAGGGACAATGTTAGAAGCAGGGCTCCCGGATACACAATCAATGTCTTCTGGATAAGAGTTTATAATGAAATAAACTAGAGACAGTTCAGATGGATAGAAATGAATGAGCACAAGCAATTTTGGAGTGATAGAATCAATAGGACCCTTTCACTTGTTAGATATGAGATAGTAAGTGGGAAAGAGAAATTAAGAATGCTAATTTGTTTTCCTAATAGATAGATATTGGTGCCATTTACTGAAATAAGAAACACCAGAAAAGGAGAAACTTTGGTAGGGATGATTTCAGCTTTTAACATGATATTGATACAGAAATCTGTTCTTTAAGAGGGAACCATCAACAATATCAGCCTTACATCAGCTTATCATTATTCAACCATTCTCCTATCAGCATATCATCAAATAAGTGCTAGTGAGCTGTGGAGTTGAAGAACCTCCAGGGAGAAACATTCAAGGGAGGAACATTTCAGTGAGAAGAGGAAGGGCTTGGGCAAAATTATAAGTAATACCAACAATGAAGAAATGTAGCCTGCTTAGGAGAAAGGCCAAGTAAGAAAAGTAATGACATTATCCACAGAATTTAGAGCACCATATTAACATGGAATGGGTAGGGCAGAAGTCAGATTACGAGGAGCTCAGGAGTGAGTGAGGCAGTGGAGGCACCCAGTGTAGAAACTTCTCAGAAAGCACCATACAAAAAAGAAAGCAAAGGGGAGAAGACAACAGAAAATCAGAAGGAGCTTTGAGAACCAAATACAGTTGCTATTCACGTTGTTGATGATAATGATACCTTATTGTTGCTGGGTTTGGTGCTGTTGCTAATTTTATTTTATTGTGAGGCATAAGTTTAAGTTTAACCCCTTTAAAGAAGAAATCAGTAACACAAGAGATTAGAAACATAAGAAGGGGAGTAATTAAAATTTCCTGAGCAGGGAGGAGAACATGGAATCCAGAAGACAGGTAAAGGAATTATTTCTGAAGTAGAGAAAAACATGTCTTTTGAATTGTAATGTCAGAGTTAACTTCCTATATCTAGGTGGAAAAATTACGGAATTTACTTTTTTTTTGATTCTATAATCTTCATAAAATAAGAAAGTTAGTAAGTCAGCTGCTGAGAGTGAGCCTGACTGATTAAAAGGCAAGGAAATCTGACAACAGAGAAGATTATGTTGAAAGGAGTGTTGGAGGTTACTAAAAAGAGCTGATGATAAAAAAGACAGAGTAGGGCTGCTGTGCACTCGATAAACTTTCTGCCTCCACTGACTACTCTGACTATCTGCTTTTGTCCACTCTATTATAAACAGCAGTGAGTTTTTATCTGCCACAGGAAGAATCGTCAGCTTCTTCATATGGGCATTCATCCACCTCTAACTCTGTGGTGGTTTTATAAATAAACACAGAACAATAACCCAGGGAAAATCTGCTTCACGCATTCCAAAAGAAAAGTTGAATTCAAGAAACTGGTTTAAAATGATGCTAAAGAACAGAAGTCATCATCGATGTTGGATTGCAAACAAACAAGTCGCTCCACCCAATTATCCTTTTGTTGCTACCCCAGAGAGACACTCATCAATATAAAGCTCCTCTTGAAGTGAACCCAAAAGACGGAATTTCTGAAGTACCAAAATATCCTTTTAGAGGAGATTTCAAATAGAAGATATTCCATGGTAAGAAATCTCAGGAGAGTTCCTTTATGAAGTTTCAAGCTGTATTTAGGAAGTCACCACCAGTTCTAGCTGACACCATAATTTGAAACTTTTTTTTCTTTTTAAATTACATTTTAAGTTCTGAGGTACAAGTACAGGATGTGCAGGTGTGTTTTATAGGTAAACATGTGCCATGGTGGTTTGCTGAACCTATCAACACATCATCTAGGTATTAAGCTCCACATGCATCAGCTATTTATCATGATGCTCTTCCTCCCATGCCCTCCTGACAGGGCCCATTGTGTGCTTTTTCCTTCCCTGTGTCCACGTGTTCTCATTGTTCAGCTCCCACTTGTGAGAACATGCACTGTTTGGTTTTCTGTTCCTGTGTTACTTTACTGAGGATAATAGCTTCCAGCTCCGCCCATGTGAAACCTCTTAATCATAGCTTTCACTGAATTGATGCTAGGTACAAGTAGAATTATTATATAAATGAATTGTGAAATCTAAGTACCTACATTTTATGAATTACCGTTACAGAGAAAATCAAAATTTAATAAACATGTAAGACAACTATTAATCATAATCCGAAATCATGCTTTGTATTTTTACAGGTTTCTTACAGGAAGTAAACATATTGTTTTAAGTAACAGTGTGGACATATTTGGTAGAATAAAATCTCTTGAGGGAGTTTTCACCCTCAATCATCCATCTTCTACCTTTCTCACTCCTGTTTCCATCTGGCTCTGGCTCTTTCTACATAAAAAGAGTTCCACTATCACCCATATTAAAAGAAAACATAAAACAATTTTATGTCTTATAAATGAACAGTTAGGTTTCTGCATTGCCTTCTGTCTATGCACATTACTTTAAAATATTTATTTTGTCAGCCACCAGTTTCCAATTGTCCACTGAATTTCCTCTCTATATGTCATTGCTAGCCTCCAAATTGTCAAATTTAATAGTCACTTTTCCATCCTTGCCTAAATATGACAGTTTGTTGCCTATTCAACAGCCTTTCCCTCCCATCCCCAAGATTTCTTCAGGAATCAGGGGACTATATGCTTCTTAATAGCCTCAGCCTGTCTAGGAAATCCAATTCCTCTTGGAAGTGAGTACTTAAGGCATGAGTCCATAATGCAACTCTTGCCAATGGGATGTATGCACATTTTCTATATTTATTGTAACACAGGGGTTCCCAACCCCCAGGCCACAGATTGGTACTAGGCATTACCATTGGTACCACCAGTGTCACCAGTACCAAGCATTACCACCTGAGCTCCACCTCCTGTTAGACCAGCAGCAGCATTAGATTCTCATAGGAGCATGATCCCTATCGTGAATTGCACATGAGAGGAATCTAGGTTATGCACTCCTTCTGACAATCTAATGCATGATAATCTTTCACTGTCTCCCATCACCCCTAGATAGGACTGTCTAGTTGCAAGAAAACAAGCTCAGGGCTCCCACTGATTCTACATTGTAGTGAGTTGTATAATCATCTCATTACATATTACAAAGTACTAACAATAGAAATAAAGTGCACAATAAATGTAATGTACCTGAATCATCCCCAGACCATCCCCTCTTCCCTCTGTTCTGGTCCATGGAAAAATTGCCTTCCACGAAACCCGTCCCTGGTGTCAAAAAGGTTGGGGACTGATGCTGTAACACATGATCACAAACTGCCGTAAAACAACATGATGTACAGTTTGGGAGGTCAGAAGTCCAAAATAGGTCTCACTGGGCTAAAAATCGTGATGCCGGCAAGGCTGCATTCCTGCTGGAGATACTGGGAGATAATCCATTCTCTTGCTATGTTTAACCTTCTAGAGACTGCCTGCATTCCTTATCTCATGCCTGCCCCATCCTTCCATCTTCATAGGCAGTGTAGGACCACATCATTTTCACATTGCCATCTCTCTGGTTCTCCCTTTTCTGCCTCCCTCTTGAAGTCATTTGTGATACACTTCGTCCACCTGGATAATCTAGGATAAATTCTGAATCTAACATCAGCTGATTATCAATCTTAATTTAGCCTCAACCTTAATTCAGCTTTGCACACAACATAATTCATTTACAGGTTCTAAGAATTAGGATGTGGATATGTCAGCGGGAGGCATTACTCTGCCTACCACAAAGTGTAAGAGAAAGTCTGCTGGGCAGGGAAAGAAATACTCCTTCTGTCTCCAGAAGTCAAGGCTTGCACGTGCTATGTGGAATTGCGGCTGTCATTGTAGGATCACAATTGCAGTCTTCCTAACTGGGAAGACTTTTTTAAAAAAATTCATTTTATTGCATTTTAGATTTTTATTGTAGGAATAATCATGATTTGATCATGTTTTTGTACAGTCCCACTAAGCAAACCAACCCCAGGGCAATTTTAACTCTAATTCTGGTCACATGAGATAACATTTGATTTTTGCAAACTCACTTGAATTGCGTTTTTCATTCCCCGCACACAAAACATTCTGATACTTTGCCTTACTACCCTTTTCTGAGCATTTGAATTTCCCTTCACCATTTTAAAAAAATCATTGTGCTCTTGCAGTCTTACTGTAGTCTGGTTTTCTCCTACTTCTCAAGCAATTCCTATGCAATGTCACTCAAAGGATTTTCTCTGCTTACACTCTCAGTGATGGTTTTCACGCTTGGCCCTGTCCTCAGCTTTTCCCGTCTATCTACTCTTCCTGGGTAAATTCATTTTTTCCAAGGCTTTAACTGTCCTTTATGTGCTGATTCATATTTTTTTACCTCTATTCAGAAACTTCTGTTGATGCTAGATCTATGCTTCCTCTATGGTTTGAACGTCTCCTTCAAAACACATGTTGAAACTTAATCTCCAATGTGGCATTATTAAGAGGTAGGGGCCTGTAAAATGTGGTTGGGTCATGAGGGTTCTGCTCTCATGCTCATGAATGCATTAATCTATTCATGAATTAACGAGCTAATGGATTAATGGGTTATCAAAGAGGGGAACTGGTAGGTTTATAAGAAGAGGAAGGGAGACCCCAGCTAGCATGCTCAGCGCCCTCTCCATGTGATGCCCATTACTGACTCAGGACCCTGCAGAGTCCTCATCAGCAAAAAAGCTCTAATCAGATGCAGCCCCTTGATCTGGGACTTCCCAGCCTCTGTAAGAAATAAATTTTGTTTCCTTGTAAGTTACCCAGTTTCAGGTGTTCTGTTTTAAGCAATAGAAAATGAACTAGGACCAACCGCTTCCAAGTAATTATTGCACATTTCTTATTGAATATCCGCTGACTCTCCCCTCCTCAACTTTGTTTCTGAACTTTCGAATATATCTTCCACATCAGTGAAAGTCTCCACAACTTACTTCAGTCAACCAAGTCAAACACATGAATAAGCTTCCACTTCTCTTTCTCACTGGGATACCCTCCCTATTGAATTAGCCACTAAACTTATGGTCCTGACCTCCTTAAAAAACCTTTATCTTCCCACCTTCTCATGTCTATCGTCATGACTGTGCTTCATTTCTCACCCTACAAAAGCCATCTCAGCTTCTCTCCCTATATTCAAACTGCAATACTTTAAGCATGATCCAATATCTCCATGCTCATCCAACAAACCCTCTACAATTAAAATAGCATCATATTTCTCCCCTGCTCAAATCTCTCTGTGGATTTTGATAACTTTTAGGCTAATATTAACATTCAACAAATGATGTAACTGTAATGTAGTATACGTTTGTTATATTACCTTATCTCATGTATCTTTTCAACTATCCTGTTAAGCATTATTGTATCTATTTAACAGATTAAAAACTGAAATTTAGAGAGTGGACACAGCTTCCAAAGATCACATAGCTGGTGAGGTTTGAGTTGGGTGTTAAGCCCAATTATTCTCACTCTAAAATCCATGGCTTTAGATTAGTTCAAACTGTCTAGCCCACGGCTGACTATCCAAAAGGATCCCTCACCAGTTCTCCTCCAATCCCTGACTGCTCCAGCTCTCCAGCCATATAAACCACACACGATTTCTTTAAAATGCAGTGTCTTTGCTTCTCTCTACCACATACTGCTTCTATCTACAAAGAATGTCCTTTGCACTGTTGTGTTTTTCATTTTCTAATTGGTAGAGCAAGCTTGTCCATTCAAAGTCTCCTCCCTGGCCCTCTCCTCAGCTTTTCCCATCTCTCTATTCTTCCTGGGTAAATTCATTTTTTTCCAAGGCTTTAACATCCACAGCTTCCCAACAGCTGATTTACAAGTTTCTCTCTTCTGTGCTTCTGTGACATTTTTATCCATTTAAAATAGTAACAGCTGCCACTTCTTACTTGCTTTTCCATGTGAGACAGGTCAAAGTGCTTTACATACATAAATTTTTTAATTCCGTATGAAACTATTAAGATAGTTTACAGGTGGAAAATAAATCAGAGGGTTTATGATGCTACAGGCATTTTGTTCTATAGTCTCTGTTCCACTTTCTTTTTTCCTTTAGAGTATCTTGAGAGCAGAGGCCATGCCTTATATGATTTGAATACCTGAGACTTACACATAAACAAGGTTGTTTCCTGAAGATTTGATAAAGGATATTAATGGGAGGACCCACTAAATTAAGAGATCTGTGACAGTACAGACATATATAAATATAATTAGCATGTCTTAATATCTTACTGTTTGGAAAACACAGAGCATATGAGTTTGCAGTAAGTTCTTGTTCATTTCTGTTTCCTCACCAATTTCCTGTGAGCTACTTAGTGACATAAACCATTCCATATTCACCCTGGATTCCATGCACCTAGCACAGGCACTCAACAAATGAACTAGTAAGTTAAATTAATCACCAGGTATTGATGTTAGCTTTGCCTCTCCATTTTATTATGTGCCACATACATATTCAAGACAGGAAGAAATATTTATTAAATCTCCAGTACCACATCCAGCTCAGTAGGAACTGGAATTACTACTTAAGTTTACTGTACTTCATCATCATCCACCACAATTCATCTGGATTTTTAGAAGCTATACAGGTGAACTGCATGAGGTTATGACATAAACACTCCTTAACTGGCCCAAGGCAAACAAAACAACAATATTAGCACCTTGGCCACAGTTTCAAAATCAAGATAAGAATTCCACTTTAAGAAATATTTTTCTCATAATGCTATTTTTTTTGCAGCCCTTAGCTACTCTTTTTTTTATACTGGCGTGATATTGTTACACTGTGAATCTATATCATACTTTGCCAAATAAATTATAAATCTATTTTATTATGAACAATGTACATAAGTGAATGCTTTAAAACTATGATCTCTGAGATATTCTGAATGTGTATTTTAAAAAGTAATGGTCTCTTTAAGCAGAATCTCTAAAAGGCATCCAAGCTGGACATATTCTGAGCATTTCAAAGATAGAGAATGTTATTTGAGTGTTTAGGTATTGTGTACCAGGCAACTGTGAAGAATCCCTGAGGTGGCAGAGTGGAGAAGCAGAAATAATAGCACTGAAGAGAGCAAAACACTCCAAGGAGAGAGGCACAGGTTACTGATTTACAGGTAGCCACAATTTCAATTTACTCCAAATAAGACAACATGAGCAACAAACACAGTGAAGGACTTTGTTCTGGGTGAGAATTAACAATGGTGAGAACATCTGATAGATAATGTGATTAGAACTGAAGTCTCTCATTTAGAAAAGCTTAGAAGCTATGACACTGAGGAAGCGTCATCTGTGCCAGTCCTGAAGGGAACAGGCTGTACAGGAGTCTATTCAATGAGAATACAGGAAAGAATAGTGGCTGAAACCTCAAAGGTCTGCAAATCAGCCTGAAAAACTCAACCAATTATAGTTGACACAGCAGCAGTGGAGTAGAAAGACTAGATTGGCACATGATGACTTTTTCCTCTGGTCCTTCTGCGGAAAGAGTCCTTTCTTTTCCTTCTTGTCTCTGCTCTTTTTTCATGATTTATTCTTCTCTGCCTGTCTCACATTTTGCCTTCCTTCTCTCCCTTTTTTATAACTCACCATCTTGTTCCAATCTTCATTCTCTTATCTAAATTTCATAAGGTACAATTTTAAAGACTTATAAATTTATAAAATAGGCAAATTATAAATAAAATAAATTTGCAATAAAACATTTATAAATTACTGAAGTTGCATTCATTTAATAGTATTTACTCTTAATTCAAAAAACAGGTGAAATTTATATTTTTCTGTCACTCTGAAAATGCCTACAGCAATTTTAAAGTAAACAGAAAAAATCATTGCCTATTCGAATTTAGACATGAAAGCTCATTTTCAACAGATTTGTCTTAGAAAATTGATTTTTCTTTCTGTAGACCTTCAGAGAAAATTGTCCTGAACTACCCAGTGTTTTAGCATATGTTATACTACAAATTATTATCATTAATCAACACTAAATTTTTTTTTATTTCTTTGCTTTGTGTTTTCAACTGATTGGTCCTATTTCTAGTTTAGATTTTCTTCCTCGATGCAGCAAATGACATCTTTAGTTATCAGTAAATATTATTTAAAATATGCTAAATCGTCTGTTTAGAGGTAGTTCACATTTAATTTATATATAGTTATTGATTATATTTGAAGAACTACCCAAAAAAGATATAAAATATATGTAATAGTTGGTATACAATTCTGCATGCAATGGGTAAGGTTTAAAACCTATTTATCATTCTCTAACTGCTATCATCATAAAGATGAATATAAAAGTGTTGATGAGGATGTGGAGAAAAGGGAATCCTTGTATACTGTTGGTGAGAATGTAAATTAGTACAGCCATTAGGGAAAACAGTATGAATGCTTTTCAAAAAACTAAAAAAATAACCACCATAGGATCTGACAATCCCATTACTGCTGGATACACAGCCAAAGAAAATGAAATCCGTATGTCGGAAAGACATCTTCACTCCCCCTATTCATGGCAGTATTATTCAAAATACTCAAATATGGAATCCACTAAGTGTCCCTCAACAGGTGAATGAATAAGGAAAATTTGGTGTATCTGTATTCAACAAAATACTATTTATTCTTAAAAAAATAAAAAATAATAATAAAAAAAAGGAAATTCTGTTCTCTGTGACAACATGAATGCCCCTAGAGTACATTATGTTAAATAAAAAAAGCAAGACACAGACAAAAATCACATCTTCTTGCTTATGCGTAAAATATTAAAAACTTGAGCTTATAAAAACAGTGGAAAGGCAGTTACCAGGGACAGCAGGATTGGGAGATGCTGGTCAATTATAAAAAATGTCAGCTAGACAGGAGGAATAAGTTCAAGAGATCTACTACTGTACAACATGGTGACTATCGTTAATAACGATGTATTGTATACTTGAAAGTTGCTGAGAGATTTTAAATTTCTTGCCACAATATGTGAGTTAAAATAGAACTAATTATTATTCTTTTTATATTTGTCTTTCATTAATGAACTTGTCTAAGTTAACATTTATTGAATAATTTAATAGAAATGTGCAGGAGTTACCTGGTTATTTAAAACAAACGAAAAAAGAATGGACAAACCATCACTGAGAGTTTGTCCATTAGGAGAGAGGTAGCAACCACCATTAGGTTAGGAGAGAGTATGAAAAGAAAGAGAATGGTTATCATGTTACACTATATAAAGATTTACTTTAGCCAAAAATAGTCATCGATTAAGCACTAGTATCTAAATATCAATTATTAAATACATTTTCTATTAAATGTGTACTGTGAGGAAAAAAGCAGACCTTATTTGAAACAGTCTATACATCATGGTATCTAATAAAATGAGCTTCTTGGATACATGTATTGAACACAAATTTTTTTGTTGTTTTATTACATACTGGTGTAATTTCAATTACACACAACAGCTCTTGAAATTCTTATTAAATTAGCAACTCAGGCAGCTGATAATAAATGGTATCTAACCAGCAGCACCCTCCAAATTAAAAATGTAAGATAGATGAAAACTCATGACAATACAAGACTCACAACCAGCAGTAACCAGGACAGACACCAAACCTTGTACCATAAACAGGCTGAAAAAAACATACCTAGGCTTCAAATTGTGAAAATGAGATCACATTTTTCAAGGTAATGGAAAGACATGATTCCTCAACCAAAGCCTAGCCCCTGGCTCAATTTTTATGTTCTATACCAACTAGAAAATTGACAAACATTTTCTCTACTCAAAGGTATTGATGAAACAATTTCATTACTTATAAGGAAGAGGGTGTAATTAACACCTAATATTGATAAAATTATTACTGTTTCAGATACTGTTTTAAGTGCTTTTTCATTTACTCCTCACAGTAGCAGCCTTTTATTTTAGGTTCTATCATATGAAGTTAAAAGAAGTTAGACAGTACATAACCACCTTTAAAAAGTAAAATAATTCTTACATTTTTACGTCTATGTTAAAACAGCTCTCAGAAAACATTAGTGCGGGAAATAGAAAACAAACATTTTCTTTTCATCAGTAAATCTGAAATGCTAGACAAAAATAAACACTGAAAGAATCTTTAATGCTGAGAGCTGTGATTTCACCTGGACTTCAATTGTTTAAAGTATCTAAGAAACACAATGGTAAGAGGAAATAACTACATGACTTATAAGGAAGAGGAGGCAATTCATAGCTCATATTAATTAAATGATCACTGTTTCAGGTACTATTCTAAATACTTTGTATGAGTCAATTCACTTATTCTTCACAGTAGTAACCATTTGTTGCAGGGGCTATTATAAGACACAAACTCAATAAGAGACCTAAGATTCAAATCCCTGGGGCCTGACTCCAAAACCCTGCTTTTAACAATTATGTTAGATACAGTAAGTGCTAGAAGAGTGCTTTAGTGCAGCTTGTGCATTTGATAGGAATTAGAAAGGGATTCATGCAAATCAACCTATGCTCCAGCTTTATATCTAAGATCCAGCCTCAACCATTATGCATATTAACAGAGAATAACGTAGAAACAGTCACCCAATTTTGCTTCTTAATTACATAATCTAGAATAAAGGAAAAGAAACAGCTTCTGAGAGAATTCAAGAGTAAGTGTATGTTAAAAATAATCTACTAAAGAATATAGAATAAAACAGCAAGACATCATCTGATATTCTTAATAGTGTTGGAAAAAGAAAAAAGACCCAACAGTACTGAAGCAGTGACCTAACTAGATACCAAGCTAAAGTGAAAAAGCATGGGAAGAGATATAAAAGCTTAACACAGAGAATACAAATATCACAATGAAAAAGAGGCAATAAAGACAATCATTAAGGCTTTGAAAATAAAATCATTGATGTGGTAAACATCAGCTTAAGTTGTCAGAATTCAAATGAGGACATAAATGAAAATGCAGAGAGAAAGGGTGATAGATATGAAGGTTGTAGGACAGTAAGTGATGCAGTTTAGGAGTAAATAAGTAGAATATATAAACAAAGCAATGCCAAAGATTGCAATAGGAAAAAAAATGACCTGAGGTAAAGAAAAAACTATGTTTGCTGACTGAAAAAGGTTATCACCTTCTGAAAAATATCAATTAAAATAATAAATTCACAGTTTAAAAATGTCCAAAAAATATATTTTGAGTTAATAAAGTAAAATTATCAAATTTTCTATTCCTAAATACCTAACAAATTACACACACACACACACACACACACACACACACACACATTTGTCAAAAAGGAGAAAAATCAACAGTGTTTTCACCACGGTTTAGCCAGGAATTTAGAGCCACCAGGCACATTATGTGAATACAGTGATTATGGGAGGAATACAAATTACAAAAATGTGGGGGAACCAGAAGATTAAAAAAAAATTTTTTAAAGTAACTCACCAGCTGGCCTAAGTGGCAGCAGAGCTTGCTGGGAAAGCTGGGAAGCCACCAAGGTGGAATGGCATGGGAAGTCTATGAAGTAGTCAGCTCCATGCTTGCGTGTGACTGCCACCTCTGTGGGTTAAGTCAGGTGTCTGCAGAGAGACTGCTCCACTGGTCTGGGAGGCCAGCATCTGGGTACACAGCCCGCACATTAGCAGAGGGAAAGAACGGCTTCCGCTTCACATATCCCTTCTACATCTCACCCAAATTCCTCTTGGCCAACTCTAAGCCAAACCAAAAAAGTGGTTCTTGGCACTGTGGTTCCCAGACTTAGCCAAGCTGACAAACACAACCATCATCAACAGTGAGTATGTGATAACCAGCATGGTAAACTGTACAGCTTCGAAACCACAGAATAATGCAGAAGATTCTGTGGCAGAAATGAGCAGCAGGGTAGAGCTTTCGGCTCCTCACCTGGGCTCCAGACTTCGTATCTTCTTCTGAGGAGATGGCAGTCCTGAAAACACCCAATCCTAACCCCAAAGCTGGAGAGAGGCAAATTGAGCACTTTGTTCATCTTTTATACCTTCAGCCCAAGGAAGGATATAACGGTGATGTGGCAAGGAGGTGAGAATATTGGAAAGTTAACAGTGGAGAGACTCTTTCTGAAGGAAGCAGCCGCTTCAGTAATATATGCCATATAAGGGGCATGTCTATCATTGAAATGCAACACAGTCCTTCCTAAGAAGTACGAATTCTGGTACCCAAAATTTAAGAAAAGTATCAGAAGAGACTATGGCTCCTAGATGCCTAACGTAGGTGGAAGTCTTTGCTTCTGAACTCATTAACTCTTCACACCACTCCTGCAGGCCACAGAAATATGTAAGACTGCAGCCCTCAAGTAATAGCTCAGAGGAGAAAAAGAAATCATCTTACAGTGGGAAAAGAACAATTAATTCACGTACACTACTTCATGGCAAAAAGCATCTGCACACAGCTCCCAAAACATGAACAAAATCAAAACAAGTGGCATGGCACGCACATAGGGAAACAGACCAAGATGATAGTAAAAATGCAGAAGGGTTTTAAAAAGCCAATTAGAAGGAAATTAAAGTACATACAAGACTGATTTTAAAAACCCCCAAAAAACAGAAAACAAAAACATTTAGTTAAATAATTTTCTTAAGACAATTCAACAAACAGTAAAGAATAATTTGAGGACATAAGGGAAGAAAATTTCTCTAAAATAAAGAAAAATCTGTATTTGCAGAATAAAAGAGGACATACATTTTTAATTTAAAATTAAAATAGAATTAAATAAAAATTTAATACAAAATGCTCAATAAAAAAAAATGTATCCTAGCCACTCTTACTTTAAAGATAAAGAAAACATGTTTTAGTCTTCTAGGCACAAGTATCAAACCCATAAGAGAAAAAAAACTTCTCCCTTTTTGGGGAGATCACTTCTTCAAACATTAACTGTCAGAAGACAGTGGAACAATGTCTACAGCTTTAGAGTGGGGATGGGGAGGCAAAGAAAGAATGACCCAACAGTGTTACAGCCAGTCAAGATAGAATTTAAGAAATCTGACAACATGAAAAAGCAAAGAATCAGCAGTATCTCCTATCCTCTTTGAGGAAGGGGGTGAAGGTCAGATAAACTTGTGCCAGTCAACAGAGAATCTGGTATTGGAGAAGCTGTGGTAAAAGGACTGATTGCAAGTACTGAGTCCATTTAAATAGCACACACCAAACAATATGGGAATTGTGGGTAGAGAACAGTAAAGCTCATATATTGATACAATGCAAAATACTGATAGAAATACTGAAAAGGGAAGTGAGGAAAAAAGAAATAGAAAAGTGGGTAAATATTAACACCCTACTTTAAACACAAGAAAAATTAAAACTGTTTAGAAATGAGTTGTGAAAAACAGTTTCTACCTCTTAAGTTTCTCATAATATTTTTTCTTAGTTTTAGAAGAATCTTTTAAGAAATAATGTCTTTAAGAAATACTTACTCAATTATGTAATGCCTTTAGTTTTACTTATTTTTGTGTGAAATTTGGATAAAAATAAACACTACCTTTCATTTAGGAATAGTGTTTTCGGTATAAAAACATATTTATAAAAGCATTTCTATCTACTCATCTATACCTATGCTCATTTCTCTGTACAAATGTCCAAAGAAAGACAGATAGATTGGTTCGTTGACAGATAGACAGACAGACAGACAGACAGACAGGCAGAAAGACAGACAGACAGATGATATAAAGAAGAGTAATGCTTTTTTCTGGGTAATAAACTTTGAGGGAATATGTTTTCAGTTTTTTTGTGTATTCCTGTACATACAGTCATGCATTCTGTAATGTGTGAACAGTAAAATGCAAGGATCTGAAATGCAAAGAATGAAATGAGATCTGGAAATTCTCATTAAATAATCCTTAAAGTTTTACTAATTGACTAAGAATGAAGCAAACAAAAGGTGGTGTGTCTAAGCAACTGTTGCCAAGTGGGTCACAAAATTAATGGAAATGTCAAAACTTCAATAAAGATCTGAACAGAGAATATGATTGTGATGTGGCTGTCCTTATTTTTACAGTTTATAAAGCAGACATGAGCCTGCAAACATGCATTTTATTTATAAAAGTCAAGAATTTGGTGGCATAGATACAGGAGAAAATAGAAATGAAGAAAAAATGAAAATAAGATACTTTATCATAAATAGATATACCTGTAGATATAAGGAAAATAACTCAGTGATTCGTCTTAACTTTACAATTAGAGAAAATAGTACTAAATAAAGTTTTGAAAAACTTAAAAATTTTGATTTATCCCTAATAGAATTTACTGAAATAAAAGTGCAAATTGAGAGTCTGGATTATCCAAGCAAAAAAAATTGTACTAAAGTTTTTTTTTCATGCCAGTATTATTATTAAATAATGCTTTGTTGTTATGGGTGATACATGGAGTTGTTATAATCTGACAGACTGTATTTAACTAGCTGGTCATATCCACAGCAGCTTGATTCATAAGCACAAGACTGAAAATAAATAATGGGTATTTTGATAGCATTTAAAATTTTAATATTCTCAAAAAGATCATATTATAAACATCGCTTTAATCAGGATAGATTTCAGATGTACACTCAGAAATGGACATTTGGAAAAAATGGCACAGCAAATATAAGCACATAGCTGTGATGGGTCTCTAACAATGAGATAATGCACCAATGTCTACTTCATTTTCTACAATGCTGTTATAAGAGTTCTTTTGATAAGTAATTTTGAAAAAACCCTCTATGTAGTACAAAATAGAAGTATCAATTAAAAAGTATATTATGAATAAAAGCTCTTGCCATTTTTAAATAACCTAGCATACATTTAAACTGGAAATTTTTGTTGAAGAAAACAGAAAATAAATGATATTTACTGCCTGAAATATATACTAACTTACACAATTATTTTTCCTTTCAGATAAACTCAGATATTTTTAATGGATACCAACAGATGGCTTTCCATATTCTTTAATTGATATTGATGATATGTGTAATTATTTAGTTGAATAAGCATGATCATGAAATAACTTACAGTGTAACCTTATTTTCATCTAACAAAGTACCTAAAATTAATTTTATTTCTGCAGACTTTCCTGCTACTTAGATGAAATTCAGGGCAAGTCTGTGACTTTTCTCATTATTCTTAATTAAAAGTGATACTTTTATCTCTATTCTCAAAAGAGTACACAGTTTAGTTATTTACATGGCCACTTTAGTTCGATAATTAAAATACTCAAAATTAACTTAAATTATAGCACCTCTCCGGCCACTAGTGGTAAGTAAAGATAATTTGGTTGGGTTTTCTTTATCTTTCACCTTGCACTTTTACTCTCTTCTTTTCCATCTGCTATTGCATTTTCTACTACCTACAGGATCAGAGGAGGCAAGATACAGACAAGAAGAAAAAAAAAAATTATACTTACAAACTACAAACAGGGCTATGACATAAAATAAGCCCAGCCTGGTCTTGGTTAGTGTTTAAAGAAATCTCATAGAATACTACTTTACGGTTTGTTTTTCCCCTTTTATAGTTTGCTATATAACTATTTTATTCTGATTTCTTCAATGCAGGCAAATGCACCTTTCTAGCTGGTTATCTTTGCCTCTTTTCTCATTCCCTGAGAAAATGGTACCCACTTTCTCTCAAAGGTTTTTGTAATCATTCCAGGCATATTAATTGAATATTATTTAATATTATGCTATGCTTCTCCTCCTGTTTATCCTGTTTCAGGGCAACACACATACATTCTTTGCCCTGACAAGTCTTTTTTTTTTTCTTTTTTTTTATTGCATTTTAGGTTTTGGGGTACGTGTGAAGAACATGCAAGATAGTTGCATAGGTACACACGTGGCAGTGTGATTTGCTGCCTTCCTCCCCTTCACCTATATCTGGTATTTCTCCCCATGCTATCTGTCCCCACCACCCCTCCCTCCCCTATTTCCCCCCAACAGACCCCAGTGTGTAGTACTCCTCTCCCTGTGTCCATGTGTTCTCATTGTTCAACACCCGCCTATGAGTGAGAACATGTGGTGTTTGATCTTCTGCTCTTCTGTCAGTTTGCTGAGAATGATGGTTTCCAGTTTCATTCATGCCCCTACAAAAGACACGAACTCATCATTTTTGATGGCTGCATAATATTCCATGGTGTATATGTACCACATTTTCCCTGTCCAGTCTATCATCGATGGGCATTTGGGTTGGTTCCAGGTCTTTGCTATTGTAAACAGTGCTGCAATGAACATTCGTGTGCATGTGTCCTTATAGTAGAACGATTTATAATCCTTTGGATATATACCCAGTAATGGAATTGCTGGGTCAAATGGAATTTCTATTTCTAGGTCCTTAAGGAATCACCACACTGTCTTCCACAATGGTTGAACTAATTTACACTCCCACCAACAGTGTAAAAGTGTTCATATTTTTCCACATCCTCTCCAGCATCTGTTGTGCCCTGACAAGTCTTAATACCATCTTAAGACCTAAGTCATAGCCACCACTTCTGACTTCCATGTAAGTGCTATAGGCAGCCAGACCTTCAGATTTCTTATACACTTATGAGACATAAGGAAAATTTTAATATACATATAATTGGAGTCTTAGGGAAGACAAAAGAGAATACAGAGGAGTATCAACATTAGAAGATATAGAAGTTAAGAATTTTCCTAAGTTGACAAAGCTATCAAGCCTACCATTAAAAAGCACTATTTAAATATAAGGGTAATACTACTTAACAAGAATATAGGAGTTTTTAATTCAATTTCACCATTTTTTCATAATTATTACCTTTATTGTTAAAAGGAGATAAAGCAAAACTTCTTTAATCCTCTGATATAGTAAAATGTGAATCTATTAACAGACGAGCTTCTAGAAAGAGCAGCCTATACTTGTTGTCCAATTTCTCTGCTTTCCTCTCATTTTTTAAACCATTTGAGAAGCATGGGGATAATCAGTAAAACCTCTGCACTGACAATATATTTCAGTCCTTATCTCCCTCGACTTTTCCACAGTATTTGTCACCCTTTTTCACATTCTTTTTATTGATGTCTTTTCCTCACTCAGATCCTATTTCACTACTCTTTTCTGGTTCTTCTTCAGCCTTTTTAGTCTGTTACAGGCAGGTCTTTACACCTTTCTTAAGACTGGACTATCTTATTCGTATCTGTAGTGTCTACAAATAGCACTAGTGAGAAATAAAATGAAGGAATGGAGCCCAGGAAATCAACTCAATCATTTAGAGCCAAAACTGATGTCTTGATCTCTCTACACAAACCTACTTCTCATCTTTTATATTGTACCTTAGTGAGCATTACCAGATTTCCAAGTAAAATAATTCAAAAACTTGAAATGACAGATTCCTCTTTTCTTAATCAACTCCAGCTTTGAACTCATAACAGTGTTTCAGGGATTCTGATATATATAGATTTGCTCAAACACTTAATAGAAAATTATTACAGGCTATGCAGCAAAATAGCACACAATGATCAAAATAGCAATAATCTGCATACATTAAACTATGAGAAATAGATATTAGTTATGGATACATATTTATAAGGATATTTACAGAACTCTTTATTGGCATATTACTGCATAAAAATAAATTCTAGAATTTTACATATTGTATAATCATTGCGTATAAACTGTTCTAGCATTTTTGCATATATATTGATATGCATTCATTTTATATACCACTAGAAAGATCAAAAACTTTAACTACTTGGGGGGTTGATCCAAGATGGCCGTTTAGGAACAGCTCAGGATTGCAGCTCCCAGTGAAAGAGCAGAGGGTGAGTGGACGCCGTGTTTTTATTGCCCACAGACTAGGAAATTCCCGGGCAGAGGTGCTCCACGGTCGCCAGCGCGGCTGTTTCGGCCAGCGCGGCTGTGCCGGCCAGTGCCGCGGCTTTGCCCCGCGTGGCTGCTTTGTCGGCGCCCCGGAGCC
>NW_016107370.1:3322513-3333925 GCF_001604975.1 Cebus imitator | reverse complement strand
AACAATTTTGCATGTTCTTCACATGTACCCCAAAACCTAAAATACAATAAAATAAATAAATGGGAAAAAAAAAAAAACTTTAACTACTTAAACTTAGTAATCTTTATTTCATTAACTACTTTACAACCTTTTTCACTTTTACATTGTCATGCTTCTGTAACTTCAATTTCCTCACTGTAGCCATATATGTCTTATCTAATTAAGAAAATATACAAACATATATATAACAGAAAACTTGGGATTGGAATGGATGACCTGAGGAAAAACTGGAAGTAAACAATGGAAGTCAATGTGTCAGCGTTATTCATAAAATATTCACAACCTAGCAATCTTCAACCAGTGCCAAAAGAAGGTGAATTCATCTAAAGAACAATGTTAGAGCATACTCCAATGTACATTGATAATCATTTGCATTATACAAGGGTAAAAAGCATGATTCTGTACCTAAGATACTTGTATAGTAAAAGATATGTATTTTAAAACAATAATCAACAAACACTATGGTCTTGTAAGTTTCCCAGACCAGCTGGTGGCTGAAAAAAGCTTGGGAGGAAAAAATATTCAAATGGCTATTATGTTCCTTCTAACTACCATTTGAGTTTTCTCACTGTGTAGATAAAATTAATAGACAAAAACATATTTGAAGCTTTGTAATACAGGGATTTTGAAAAACCAGTGTTTCAAATATAGGAGAATCATTAGAGGTATGACATTATTTCAGTTTACTTTTGCAGTTTTAAGAAAACATGACACTGAAGTGTCTGACTTAACATTTAAATAAATACAATGGAAAAAATTGACTGGCAATACGTTATTTCTCTGCAAAACTGACATGTTAAATTAACTTTACAAGATATAGCTATTTTTCCTTTGAGTCTTCAAGGGATAGAGACATCAAATTCTTAGGCCTGTGCCCTTGAAGTAGACTTTAAAAACCAGGCATACTGTTAGTAGTATTCAGCTTCTAAAGTCATATTTCAACAGAAGCCTACTTATTCTGAAAAATACATGGAAGTCTCTATTTATCAATTCTAGCTTCTGATTAACAAGATATTACCATTGATATGAATGTCCTTCATCAGATGGTCTGATGGGTAGAAGACATAAATACATCCTGACAATGGTGACAAAAGTAATCAGTCTTAATCACCAAAAAGAAATCAAAATGATAAAGACTTCAGAGGTAGCAGCTATAGAAATCTTTGACTAAGTTTATCTTGAAAAGACAATCAGCACTACAAAAAGAATGATATTAATTATGCCTTCTATTATCGTATCTAAATTAAAAATGGCGACTTTATTTTGGCCAATAATCACAAATTTATGAGGCTTTTATTTGGTTTACGAAGGTAGGTTCGTTTAGTTATGAAAATGTTAAGGTCAAAAATCTTAGGTAATGTAATGCATGGAACATCGTAGCTAATATTTTCTGGCTCTGGAAGCCTGCATATGTAAATACAATTATCAATCAAGTCAGCCTTCAAAGTCATAAACTTTATGCACTTTGCAGAATGATTCCTCTAAACATTCAAACATGATTTTTCTTAAAACAAAGCAGATTGCAAGGTATACTTTTGTTTGTTTTAGAAAATACTAATAAAATGAAATCCTTACATAAATAAACCTTTACTGTTAGAAATCATTTTTTGTCTTCAATGTATCACAAATGTATGATCTTACTACAATCTAAAAACAGTGAGGTTTTTACACTTGCTGCAATAACTGGATGTGTGTTTGTGTTTTTATTGGGTGATTGCATATTGGTTGTGGGAAGAAAGGTTTTTCTTAAACATTAAAGTCAAATGGTACTACACTTATAATTTATATGTAAGCATGCCTTGTAAAAACCCAATCACCATAGTTTATGTAGGCGCTACCCTCCAAGGTATTTCATAGAACAAGCTAAAGCAGCACTATAATTACTTTCAAAAGCAATCAGATACCTTCCCAAGAGAAATTTCTATTGATTAAAATTATGATTTATTACTCTTAAAACTCCCTTGTGTTGCCCTTTTAAATTGTATTTACTGTCTCAATGCTGTCCATCACAAAGCTCACAATATACCCAGTATCGATTGTTTGCTCTTCTGGGTACATACCTCCCACTCCCTCGACAGACTTTCAGTTTCACCTTAATAAAGAGTGAGTTTTTGTTATTTAAACCAATGGTTTCTTGCATTATTTCCTCTAAGAGGCTTCTGTTGATCTAAGTATCGATAAAAGGACTGCACGTATTTTTATAAGTAATTTCGTAAAATAATAAAGAACATTATTTCCATTTTGAACATCTCAGTTCACTCACAGACAACTCTCTTGAATCAGAAGTATTCAGCAGAGAATTGAAATAACAAAATCTAAAATAATGATTAGAGGGGTGAATAAAAACTCAAAACGTTAATGTGTTCAGTATGCTTGCCAGGTACCCCTGGCCTTTCATTTAAGATCCTGCTGAATATAAACAGTGTGTTTATTCACATAAATCAATCACTAGAATTGACTCCCCACTTCATAGGGTAGGGAAAAGTAGTCACTACCCTAACTTCAATTGATAACACAAAATAATAAAAACATTTTCAGTGGATTATGCTGAGGATTCAAATTTAATAAACAAACACATTTTCTCGAATTAGAAACTCAGACAGAAAGTAAGTAATCCCAGATTGAATGTTAGGAATGTAAAAACAAATGGAAAGGGCGAAAAAAAGAGAAGTACCTGGGTAAATCTGGAATAACACTAACTGTATCAAACAATTATAATTATTGAGAGCATTGGAAATGTGTATAAGATTAAAGTATAAAATAACAATGGCATATAGAAGAAAATAAACAGAACTCATGGGTTGTTGGGTCTTTCCATTGTCTATCGAAACATAAGTACCAATTAACTTAGACCGTGACAATTACAGAAAACAAAGTAAGAACTTTAGAACAAAAGAACAGTTAAAAAAATAAATTTTAAAGTAACAGGGGAAAAGGAAAAATTTTTTTTAAAATATTCAATAAACCCAAAAACATCCAGAAGAGAAAATGGTACACAGTACAAGTATAACAAACAGAAAATATTTAAATGGCAAATTGAGACCCATATAAGGCCATTATTGCATTAAATGTGAATGGACTTGAGTGTTGCAATTAAAAGATAAATTTTTTTTTTTTACTGGAATACACACACACACACACACACACACACACACACACAGTTTACAAGAGACACATCTAAAAGTGAAACAGTGAAGATGAAAGTAAACAACTAGAAAAAGACGCTTCATGAGAATATCAAACAAATGCCTGAAGGAATAATTATGAAACTTAGTAAACAAACAAAAGTGAGTTTAAACAAACAGTATTATTGGAGAGAAACACTTAAAAATGATACAGGTTCAATTCCCCAGGAAAATACATAAATTCTAAAGTTTTATGCTCCCAAAAACAACTTTAAAGTACATAAAACAAAACTGCAGAGCTTTAATGAGCAGTAAACAAAGAAATAATGAGATTTTAATGTATACTTATCATTTACTGAGAAAACACAAAATGCTGTAAAACTGTAGAAAATATGAATAATTAACAAACTTGACCCTATAAGCATGTATGGACCACTATACCTAACAACTGCATGAAACTCAATTTTTAAGGTACAGATAAAACATTTAGAAGAAAGTGGCTACATACTGGGTTGCAGAGTAAGATACAACAAAGAAAAACCCAATGACACTGGTTGGAATTAAGTCCTAAAACAGTAATAAACAAATGAGAATGGTAATGAGAAATCCTATATATTTGGAAATAAAAAACATAATAGGCCAAGTGCTGTTGCTCAAAAAACGTAATAGGCCAGGTGCTATGGCTCATGCCAATAATCCCTATACTTTGGGAGGCTGAGGCACGTGGATCACCTAAGATCAGGAGTTGGAGAACAGCCTGGCCAACATGGAGAAACCCTGCCTCTACTGATAATGCAAAAATTAGCTGAGTGCGGTGGCACATGCCTGTAATTCCAGATACTTGGGATACTGAGGCAGGAGAATTGCTGCAATCCAGGAAGCAGAGATTGCAGTGAGCTGAGATAATGCCACTGTACTCCAGCCTGGGCAACAGAACAAGACTCTGTCTCAAAAAAATAAAATAAAATAAAATAATAAATAAGGGTAAAAGAAAGCATAATATAAGTGAGAAAAATATTTTCAACTGAATAATGAAAATACTACTAGTAACATGTTGGAGATAAATATGAAACAGGGTTTAGAGATTTTTATTTTCGGAAATGCATATTTTTTAGAAAAAACAATTTCTTTTTTATTTTGAAACACATTTTCAAAAAATGACTAAGAACCTATTGTCAGATAATTAAAGGAAAGTAAATCCAAATAAAAAATTAAATTAAATCATAAAGAGAGTAAATTATATAATTAAAAAGGAAAATAATAAGCAAAGTCTTGAACTGGCATTTTATAACACAAGCTATGTGTTATATGAATGTAATAAGTACTCAACGTCTTAAAAAATAGAAAAATAAATTAAAAGCACAGTGAAATATCTAAACACATCCATTCAAATTTCTTTATAAAACAAAACTGACAATATCAAGTGTTGTCAGTTGACGGAGCAACAGGCGCTTCATACACTAAAGGTGGGTGTGTAATGTTTATATCAATTTGCAAAGTAGGCTGTCATTACGTTTTAGAGTTGAAAATATCCAGAATTTTGTGATCTGAAGTTTCATTCCTAAGTATGTACTTTGCACAAGCACACAAAGGAGATGTGTTTAAGATTATGCAAAGCAATATTATCCCTAGACATAAATAATGGTGACCAATCTAAATGTCAATCAACAGTAGCATAAATAGGCATATTAATAAATATCCCATTTCATTCTGAACAGCCAATAAAATGTTCAAAATACAGTTACATGCAGCAATATGGAAAAATCTCACAAACATAATCTTAACCTCAAAATGATAAATTAAAAAGAATATCTAATTGGTAGAAACTAGGCCATATGTGTGAACTCTCCCTTCAAGGACATCTAGAAATTGCACATGTCTAGTCGTCTTAGTACAGGAATGCAAACCTGAAAGAAATTGGAGATGATCACCAATGAGACTATTAATGTGTGATTCTGTATACATAAGTTTAAAAAAATGAGTGAAACAAGTTTTTTAAGAACAAAAAAGTGATTAGGCCAGGTGTACTGGCTCACACCTATACCTTCAGCATTTTGGGGGGCTGAGTTGAGAGGATTGCTTCATCGTAATAATTCAAGACAAGCCTGGGCAATATAGTGACACCATGTCTTTACAAAAAAAAAAAAAAAAAATTACAAGCTGGGTGCAGTGTCATGTGCCTGTAGTCCCAGCTATTTAGGAGGCAGATGAAGCTACTTAGAAGTTTTGAGGCTACAGTTAACTATGATCATGCCACTGCACTTGAGCCTGGGTGCCAGAGTGAAGCCCTGTTTAAAAAAATAGTGATTAATATGAAGGACAAAAATTTACTAAACTGCTAGTCTATCATCTTGGAAAAATTATGGCTAAAGAAATGTTTCTATAATTCTATAGTTGTACCAAGTCCAGTTGGCTTAAATAAAGTTTCAACCAATTCAAACCAAAAGTATTAACACTCAAACGATAATTTCATATCATTAATCAGCCAGGAATGACTGATGAATCAGATTCATGAGAGAAATTAAACCTGAACTAGACGGAACCCAGCAGAGTATTAATTACTTGAAAACCAAAAATACCGCCTTTGGTTCTAACAGGAATGACTGTCTGGCAACAAATTTTACATGCCACTATGTGAGACTATAAAAATTATGTAGTTACGAGGTAATACTGGTTGACTCAAATCTAGCACTTTTCTGGAAATATAACAACGGCAATTTCCTAAATCATCTTTAAGGCTTTTTCTTTATAGCAACAATGCACAATTCAAAACTACTTAGCAAAGAAATCCCCCATCTCCTCCATAACTACTTAATCCCCCTTTTTTTTAATTTCCCACTTTCTTCTGCTTTCACTATAATCTGCCTTCAAATAATTTTTAATAAATACATACTGAGTACTTGCTATGTCTCAGAGCCTATACCAGGCATCAATAACAAAGTAGTAAATAGAGAGGTCCCTCACACTCTTCTAACTTACATTCCAGGAGGCCGAGAGAAAACAAACACTATAATCAAACAAGGTAATTTGGGTGGTGATAATGGGTAAGAAGAATTTAAATGGCAACAACAATCATATTCTCCTCTGATCCGGGAACATAGAAACGTGCAGTAGAATTATGCCTATTAAATTGGTGGGGAAAAAATTGAAACTTCTAAGCATTATCAAGGTCTTCAAGCAATCAGTTAACTCCCTTACAAATGTGGTTTTGGTACATAAGTTTTTCAAACCTCTGTATATATCAGTTCTATTTTCTTCTCCGCTTTCCAGAGCAATTTGTTATAAAATTATTAGTTTTGGTCAGGGAACTTTGCTATACTGCTCTTTGCCAATTACTACGCCCCTGTAGTCACCTTGTTAGTAACCTAACCTATTTCTGGCTGTTAATAATCACCCCCAAGCATAACCGTGTGGTTAGAATTTACTTGTCTTAACTAGTGAGTTGACGATTAAGTTTTGATCCTTTCCCCATTTTGCAAGCCACTCAGATGCACTAACAAGTATAGAATCTATTGCAGTTACAACACAATGAAATCACTCTTTTCCTGCAAAATATTTCTCTCTCCCAAAATCTCAATAGCGTGGACAGTTACAATTTAATTTCAGTAACTCAGTGCAACAAAACCAACCTAACTATTTGACAAATAAGGCATTCTTATTTGATTACATTTTCCAAGTAACTTAGCATCCAGTCAAAAAATGTTTTTTAACCTCTCTTCCAAAAGTGATGTACTGTCATGTGAGCACACTGTAGGACATTGATGTAGAAGTGTCAAGGGTTGGAAATTAATGTGAATGTGACTAAGGAGACATTGGCTTTGATCCCAATTCCTATTAGCTTTTTTTATTGGTTGCCTCTTCTCTGGAACTGAGGCCAAGAGTACTGAGCCTTTATTGTACAAATGGAAAGAAAGTATGTCACAGAAAAAGATTGGCAGAGTATCAAAAAGAGGATAGGACTATGTTATTTGCTTTATGCTATTAGAGAGCTGAATTGTTGTTTGATTCAGACTCTTACATTTTATATATAAATGGGTATATACAGACACATACACACATATACATCTGTATATATCTATGTGTGTTTATGTGTGTATATATATGTATGTGTGCGTGTGTGTGTGTGTGTGTGAATATTTATATACACAGAGAGAGAGAGAGAGAGATAAGGAAATTGAAGAACAAAAGGGTAGATTATTTTTCCAAGTAGCTGCAAACAAATGTCAGTGCTTTGACATTCCTCTTCTTTCTACTTCTTCAAAAATTAAGGGAAGTTAGCTCTGACTGAAATCAAAGACATATCCTTTAAAGAAATATCAACATTAATTATGTCCATATTTTTTCACTAAACTTGTATATCATTCTTATTTGAATTATTTACTTAATACATAGTGACTACCCTTTCTTCAATAAGTACACCACAAAGAGTTCAGAAGTGGACATATTTTTACTTCTTAGCAGTTTTAATATACATCTGATTGCAGGTTTGTAATTCACGCACTTTCATACACACTATATAATATGATTCATCAATATCACAGTTAGGTAGGAAGGATAGTATTACTACTTTTATTTTACAGATGATGAAGCTAAAGGGTTACATTAATCTCCTAAGTTTACTGAGTTATTCATTTTCAGAAGCAAGACATAAAACCAGTCCTTCTGACTTCACGTTCAGTGCTCATTTTAATCAATATCTTCTTCCTTTGAATTTTTATATGAAACTAATTTCCATGAGACTGCTTATGAAAATATTTATAAAACATTTTAAATCCTTCAGAAACAATATACAGTATAAAATGTAAACCTGAAAGATTCTTTAAGATTTTCTACACAATTTATTTCAGTATAAGAGACCAACTTTTGTTGAAACACTTATAAATCATGCTGATTTACTGGAACAGAATAAATGTCTACTGAAGAGGAATAAAAAGCACTCCGTCACATTATACATTTATTCTTTCAAAGTATTTGAAAGAATACTTTGAAAGAGTTTGAATGCTTTCAAATACTTTGAAAGAATAAATGTATAATGTTACGGAGTGCATTTTATTTACCAATTAACTATTCTTGCAAATAAAAAGTTCCCCTGAGTTGAGTGAGACTTTATGGTTGTAATGCAAAGGAAAGTTAATTAATTTTCCATCTATAAAGCTTTGGTCAGAGACATGAAGTCAATGATACCCAGTGCAAAGCTGTCAAATTACTTAAATCCCATTGACAAGATGCAAGAGTTGAATGCCATCATTAGAAATCTGCCACAGGAAAGAGAAGGAATATATCTGGATATATTCCTTCCAGTGGAAGCCATTTTAGACTAACTTTGAGTACACCAACACTCTTCAACCAGATCCAGAATTTTTCTCTCTGTCGGGTTTGTCGTAATGTTAATCATCATAAATTTAATTTTGTTAACATCATCTGCCTCAATAATATCAGAAATAAACTACTCTTTATGAATTCTAACTTCTACCTCTTGTATCCATTCTTGCTTAAAATTTCAACTTTGATTTTAAGCAGCCACATCAACTGGATCCCATGGTCATTTTTTAAAACACAGAATAACCAATAATTTTTGTTTTTTTCATCTGTGAATTTTCAGTCAGCTAAAACGAGTATTATAATTTGTTGTATTTTACTTCAATTGTCTATTGTATCTTATGTGCAAAATAAAAAAAAACAACCAAACTAATAAAACCTCCAGGGATTTTTATAAGGCATTCTAAATCATGCAAGTAACATTAATTTATTCATGAAAAATAACAGAATACTTTTAAGTCCACCCTGGATTTCTTGATTTGGAGTACAGATTTTGGAGCCAGAATGCCTGTGTTCAAATCTCATTTCTGTCATTTGCTAACTGTATTACCTTGTGCATAAGTTTTCTCATGTGTATACTGAGGGAAAGAATACCTAGCAAAGAGTGCTTCTGTAATCATTAAGAAAACAAGTTAATGCTGGTAAAGTGCTTAGAGAAGATGTAAGTTTCTACAAACTGTTTATCAAGGAACATATTCTCTGTAAAACACAGACTGACAGAAATCAACAACACTTCCAGATTTATCTCAGTCACATTGATAGTATGTCCAAAAGTTTGATTGAAAGAAATGAATCTAAATAATTCTCAGAATATAAAAGTCTCCTTGAGAGATTACATGATATTATTCTCCTGAACTCCATATCTTAGAAAGCAGCTATCAAAGATGTTTAACTTGGATTCTCTCTCTTTGTAAGTGGAATAGTACTACAGAGATATCTAAAACTCTCTCACAATACAGTTTATGTGAGTTGAGTGAAGAAGCGAGAATATAGAGATTGTAAATGAAATTTTCACATTTTGACAGTATTCATGAACTAAGAATGCAATTTAATTTCCTTTTTTTCCTAGGAAGAAAACATGATTTATTTGATAAAAAATCCTCAGTTAACACTTTCTCTCCTTGAGTGTCTTGAAAATTCTGCTCCATTTTTGCCTGGATTTGAATGCTTGTACTGAGAAATTTGAAACCAGAGTAATTCTCTTGCTCTTGTAAATTATTTTATCTTTTAGTCAGATGATTTTTTTTTTTTTTTTAATTTTCAAAGTTTTACCAGGATGTATTTTCTGGTTGACTGTTCTGGATCAATTTTCCCAGGTCATCGGTGGGTCCGATCCAAAAGCATTCTGGTCTTTCGGTCCAGGAACTTTTCTTGGATTATAACTTTAAATATTAGTTCTATTTCATTGTTTTGTGTTTTTTTTTTTTCCCCTTGGGGATTCTATTATTATATTGGATGTTGTTTGCTTTCTACTGGATACACTTGCTAATGTCTTTTTACTTTCTTCATCATACTATGCTCATCCTCTTGGTTGTTTTACTCCTCTTAAGGTCTCTTATTTTACTATTATAATTTTCACGTTTTTAATTTTTAAAATATTTTATTTAATTGTGTAATTTTCGAATTTAATTTTAGAGACAGGTTCTATGTTGTCCAGGCTGACCTCAGACTCCTGGGCTCAAGCAATCTCTCCATCTCAGCCCTCCCACGTAGCTACGGTACAGGCATGCACCACCATGCCCACTCTATGTCCTTATTATTACTTGAATATATTCTACAGTGGGCACTGAGTAGTTATTCTGTGTTTTGCCTTTATTTCTGACATTGCCTTTTTCTTCTATTTCTTTCCTTTGTTCAATTTGCATTTTTATAGTTTTAGTTTTTGAATTACTGATTTAAAATACGTTTCTTATCTCCAAATGTTTATATGAAGATATTTAATTTGGTTTTAGTGTTTTGTCACATAATTCTATTTCATGATTAGCGTTCTAGGAGAATTTTCATTGGTTGAAATATTTTAACATTTTTAGGTTTCTTATAGCAGTTTTGAATTAAACTGATGAGGTTTTCTCTATTTTTAGGCATCTGAGGGTACTATTTCAAGTTTAGAAGACTCTATTTGTTCAGTGCAATAAGGTTTTTAGTTTCTTTAATGGATGGTGGTGGTTGTGGTTATAGGAGGGAAAAAGTTGACATGTCTTACTGCTAATTTATTTCTGAAAGATCCTAATGATTCCTTCATTTGTTTGTTTTTCTCCACAGCCCCCTCCTCCTCTACTTTTCTGATTATTCCCCAAGAAACAAATGCCCTCTGAGGCTATAACTTCCAGTCCTGTGTATTTCCCTATAGCCAGTGTTGTCAACTACAGGGCCCTAGAAATGTGGTGAATATTTCAGCATTTTTATTATCCAATGTTCTGAGTGTATCTGTTTATGCTTCCCCTGAGGCTTTTCAGTCTTCTATCTCCCGTTCCTGTCCTCCACATTTACAAGCCTGCAGGAGCAGCAGAAGCTATATTAAAACTTGGAGTTCATTTATCTATTGACAGGTAATATTTTTTATTATTCCCTGCCTTCAAGCAATGCTGAAGATGTTGGTCAAATGTAGTCCTATTTATGCTTTTTGATTTTCTTTTGCAAGCATGGAGGACACTTGGGAATATTTGAAATAAAGCATCTCCCATTATACTCCAGATCCTTAAATCCTAAAATAGAACTTAAAAGATAAAGAAATTGTTTAATATTAATGTCAAGATTATTTTTAAAAAATAGGTTCTATTTCTTCTAGATGTTACTTTCCAAATGTCTCCCAGTGTGTTCTCTCCAATCTGGAATCTCCTGCTCTAGTCAAGATGCTAATTATGTCTTGACTATGTCAGTGGAACAGGCCCCTAGTAAGTATTAATGCAACCAGCTCTTAAAACCTACA
>NW_016107370.1:3311481-3322233 GCF_001604975.1 Cebus imitator | reverse complement strand
CCCGACCTCAGGTGATCCACCTGCCTTGGCCTCCCCAAGTGCTGGGATTATAGGTGTGAGCTACAGCACCTAGTCCACCAAGGTTATATTCTAAAATATGAGTTAAGACATGCTACTGTCCAGCTTAAAAGCTTCTAATTGCTTATAAAATCAAGAAAAAAATGAATAATATGACTTTGGCAAGAGAGAAGAGTTCTTCTTCTGTGATTATTTATTGATTGATTTTGAGATAGAGTCTGGCTCTGTTGCCCAGGCTGGAATGCAGTGGCATGATCGTAACTCACTGCACCCTTGATTTCCAAGGCCCAAGCAATCCTCCTGCCTCAGCCTCCAAAGTAGCTGGAACTACAGGTACATGCCACCACAGCCTTGTATAAATGGGGTCTTGCTATGCTGACCAGGCTGGTTTCAAATTCCTGGTCTCAAGCCATCCTTCCACCTATGCTCCTAAAGTGCTGGGATTATAGGCATGACCCACTGTGCTCAGCCTTTTTCAGTCATTATATCACTTTGCAATATCATCTATCAAGTCTGCCCCAAAAATGTCACCTTTCAGGCTGACATAGATTACAAATGTAAAATTACAATGCCCTTATCATTTTATTCCCTCTGACAATATGATGGCATAATTACATCACAGGTTGAAAAAGGGAAAAGAATATTTTTAGAAAGGAGAGGGTAATTTAGCTTACCACTATCATCTTCTTTGACCCCTAGTAATTTGGCCATAAGGAATAGATCTTTTTCTCCTCACTGGGTGAATATAGTGATATGGCTTGGCTCTGTGTCCCCATCCAAATATCTCGAATTGTAATATCCATGTTTCAAGGGAGGGACCTGGTGGGAGGTAGCTGGATTATGGGGGTAGTTTCCTCCACGCTGTTCTCATGATAGGGACTGAGATCTCAGGAGATCTGATGGTTTTTAAGTGTGGGACTTCCCCTTTGCTTGCTCGCTCTCCTGCCGCCCTGTAAAGAGGGTGCCTGCTTCCCCTTCACCTTTCACCATGATTGTAAGCTTCCTGAGGCCTCCCCAGCCATGCTGAACTGAGTCAATTAAACCTCCTTTTTTTATATAAATTACCCAATCTCAGGTAGTGTCTTTATAGCAGTGTGAAAATGGACTAGTACATATGGGTTCAGCCATTTTCTTATATAGGTCCTTCAAAACCACGCATATCCAATACTCAGAATAGCAAAAAACTGTGTAGCTGCCTCCATCTTTCTATTGTCACTCTGAACCAGAGGATGCCACTGCTATAGGACCCATATTTGTCTTTTGATCCTCATATGAATCAGATTCTAATGTTATAAATGCTGAATATTTAGTGATGGATTAGACTCATTCTTGATTATAAAGTGCCTACCCCTCCAAAGAAAACTACAAGAACTTTATATCTCAAATGATTGAAGTCTATAACCATTTCTGCATTTAATAAGGATTGTAAAGTATCTGTATATTTATGATTGATACATAAATACTATTCAGACTTTCACACACAACAATGCCACAAGTAATCTGTGGACCTGTTGTATGTAAATACTTCTGCTAACACCAATAATTCAATAAAAATTATGAAGCATGGAATACTAGTAGCCACTAAAAATAACAAAATAATGTCCTTTGCAGCAACCTGGATGCAGCTTGAGACCATTATCCTAGGTGAATTAATGCAGGAATAGGAAATCAAATACTGCATGCTTTTATTTATAAGTGAGAACTTGCCATTGGGTACGCATGGACATAAAAATGGGAACACTAGACACTGGGGGCTGTTACAGGTGAGAGAGAAAGAGAGAGGAGGAGGGAAGGGCTGAGAAACTAACATATTGGGTACTATAATCACTATCAGGGTGATAGGATCATTCATACCCCAAAATTCTGTGTCATACAATATACCCCTGTAACAAACTTGCACATGTACCCCGTAAATCTAAAAACTGAAATTATTTTTTTAAAAATAAAAAGGTAACATATAAGCTAGAAAAAATAAAAATAAAAATTATGAAGCAAGAAACTATTTACATAGCTTATTTTTTAAATGTTTTTAAATTCTCCAAACTACTTTCAATCTCACAATTTAATATGTGAAGAACTGTGACTAAGTATTCTCTTAAAAACAGTTATGAAATATATTTCTCTAGTCAAAATTAAGGTATATTTCCATTGCTTAAAAAGTTATTTAAAATAGCAGGAAAATGTGCCTATCTTTAATAAGCTTAAATCAGTGAGTTGTTTCTCAATAGAAACAAAGTTTTTTAATAAAATTAATCCAGATGTAGGTGATGGGGAGGAAGGCAGCAAATCACACTGCCACGTGTGTACCTATGCAACAATTTTGCATGTTCTTCACATGTACCCCAAAACCTAAAATGCAATAAAATAAATAAATGGGGGGAAAAAAAGAAAGTACAAAGGTATATTGTGCAAATGACATAAATGCAAAATCATAAAACGCACAGCAAACATAAATGGAAACAGCGATCCTGGTATATAAACGGTAAGCTTCTAGATCAAAAGGATTAACTGAAGTAAAGTTAAAAACCACTAAGAAGATAGAGCAAGCAACCTTTATGTATGGTTCAAATTATCTGGAACATAGTGTCTCAGCAATCAAAGCTTTTGAAACAAACCACAGTCAGAGTAAACGATTTCAACACACCTAACTCAGAATCCAGCAGATCAAGTGGCCATCCTGGGGTCAGGGGATACTTGCGCTCCCACTGAGGCAACTGGGACCAATGATAGGCTTTGGGCTGCTCAGGCTTTGAGCCCTGAGAGCAGGCGGGTACCTAGCCTTATCTCTGTGCAATTAACAGGTCCTTTCAGAGGACTTTCACCAAAACAAAAGATTATCAGTTCCAAGGAAAATGAGTCTTCACTTTTATATTTTTCACTAAAATTGTCTGAAGCTTAAATGAAAGATTCCCCAACTTCTACCCAATAATGCGTTTTCATCTGCCAGACTGGACAGAGTTTTGCACCTAGAGTAAAAAACATTCTATGTGGCCAAGAATTAATTCTGTCTTATAAGTTGTTCTATTATAAAGACACATGCACACGTATGTTCACTGCGGCGCTGTATACAATAACAAAGATCTGGACCCAACCCAAGTGCCCATCAATGATAGACTGGACAAAGAAAATCTGGCACATATACCCCATGGAATACTATGCAGCCACAAAAACGATGAGTTTGTGTCCTTTGTAGGGACATAGATGAATCTGGAAACCATCATTCTCAGCAAACTGACAGAAGAACAGAAAACCAAACACTGCATATTCTAATTCATAAACGGGTGTTGAACAATGAGAACACATGGACACAGGGAGGGGAATGGCACACACTGGGGTCTGTTGGGGGCTAAGGGACTAGGCAAGGGACAGCAGGGGGCGGGGAGGTTGGTGGGGGGATAACACTGGGAGAAATGCCTGATGTAGGTGACGGGGAAATGGAGACAGGAAACCACCACGGCATGTGTGTATCTGTGCAACAATCCTGCAAGATCTTTACATGTACCCCAGGACTTAAAGTACAATTAAAAAAAAGAATTAATTCTGTCAAAAAAAATAAAATTAATAAAATTAATCAAAACAGTTTTGATGCACTATCAGTTTCCATTCATATTGCTGTTTGAATATTTTTCAAAACCATTGGTAATTTTCTGAGCTTAATATTTGTTTAGCAACTATCCCAGATAAAACTCTATATGCTGTACAGCAGTCACTCTGAATCTGAAAATTCATGGATTTAAGGTGTATGCAAATTTACAGATGTGTGCCTGTTCATGTGTCCCAGCACAGTTTAGACATGAGAGAGAAAGTCCAGAGACCTTAGTCAACTTTCAAAAACCAACAAATGTTAAAAAGACCAGATGAAAATACTGACATTAAGTTTTGTTTCTAGAACTGTGTCTTCAATGGTGCCTTTTCGCTGCAAAAATAATTTGGAATATGCTCCAATTTGAAGTATAAAATGTTTAAAATGTAATTCCCTGATAAATTATTTTATGATAATGAGTAATAGCTAATGTAAGCTAATTATAATATTTCCTGACTATGCTAGAGTGAGGAGGATAAAACGGTTTGCTATTTTCTAAAAATTTCAAATCCACTAAAAAAATCTAGTTTTTATTGTTTCTTCAGTCCAGCTGTTTTTAATATAATGATAAATGTATACTCATCAACAGTACAATGTAGTATTATCTTATTACTTTATATTGTATGTTATTAACCACATATAGCTTACTATTTTTGTTAAATTCTACTAGTGGTATCAATGACACTTTTCATTAATAGACCAAGCCAACCAATAATTAAAATGCTATGCTTCTTTCAGAGTTGAAGATGGTTAATACAGAATCTTCACTAATTGGAAATTATTTTAAATAGACGAAATAGTTTCCTTCAGTAATCCACTGAACCTCAGGCATCTGCATTACCATTTTTTTTTTTTTTTTTTTTGATATGGAATCTTGCTCTTGTGGCCCAGGCTGGAGTGCAGTGGCACAATCTCAGCTCACTGCAACCTCTGCCTTCCGAGTTCAAGTGATTTCTCCTGCCTCAGCCTCCTGAGTACTGGGATTACAGGCACCCGCCACCATGCCAAGCTAATTTTTGCATTTTTAGTAGAAATGGTTTTTCGCCATGTTGGCCAGGCTGGTCTGGAACTCCAGACCTCATGATCTGCCTGCCTCAGCCTCCCAAAGCGCTAGATTACAAGTGTGAGCCAGCACGTGCTTTTTAGTTCACTACCTCCCAGTGGTTGAGGTGTGACAGAAGAATAATTTAGTTCCAAATCACATCATTACAAAAAAATATAATAAACATTGGCTTATAAAAATGGCAGACAAAACCACAACAGAAATGGCAAAGATAATGAGATACCCGAACTTCAAATAACTATTCCATTTCAGAGTCATTCTTGACCACAACTTATCTTAATTTTATCTTGTAATTGTAAGCTAGTGTCATTAGGTAATGTTCAAATTATTCTGGAGACCTGAAAATTGATTTCAGGTGTTACTGCCAGGTTACTGCTGCAGAAAACAACCTATTTATGTCATCTTCAGATTTCTGCTTTAACAACATTACCTGACAAAATGCAGTCTGAAACTTCTGAAGACATGTTTGAAAAGGAATAACTAGGGGAGGAAATAAGAATGCTGGAAAGGCCATATTGAGCAAAAGGAATGTATTTCAAATAGGTGAGATACATGCAGGCAGGGTGGAAAATCAACAGGCTCTGAAATAAGCAGTGTTTGGGACCACTTAGCCCAATGAGGGAGAGTGTTTGTAGATAGCACCAGGTAACATTAGCAGCAGTGGCAGGCTAAATGCCAAGGTGGTCAGCTGAACAAGATACAAGCAGTCTGGCATTATTGAGAGGACAGAAGCAAACACCCAAGAATCTTTGTGCCATTCAGAAGACTTTAGTTGTTCACATTTTCCTGTTTCTTTGCTTATAAATATTAATAAGAATATAAATGCCAAGTTGGTTCAGATTTATTGCAGGAAAAAAAAAATATGATTGTAAAGCATTTTGGAAATAGAAAGTCAATCAGCATTCTTTAATGGATTTTCTAAGTATATTAACAACCAAAGTCTTACTTTCTTAAATTATTTTCATTAGCTATATATCAGCCAATATTTATGGTATGTCTAAAAGGTCTTATACTTGATATAGTCTAAGGCATGGAAGTAAGGCAAAGATAAAAATATCCCTCTCTGTAAGGCTTTACATGCATGGCAAAGTCTCTTACATACATCAGTGACTTAAGAATTTGTTCAATTTTTTAACTTTTACTAAATCAGGAAAAAGGGTCATTTATAGGGCATTCTTACTAAACAATGAGAGGGAAATTATGTATTTCAAACCAAAAGTGAACAAGCACTTTACTGACTTTTACAATATGAAAGGTACTGCAAAATGAAAGAAACAAAAAGTATTTCTCCAACCCTCCAAGGTATCAGACACTAACTAAAACTTAGCACAGCCTTCAAAAGCAGTTTCATTTCTGGAAAAATAGAAAAATCAAACTTGATTTTCAAGTAAAGGAACTGCAAAATCTAAAAGGAACTTAGAAATTTAACTCCACTTTCAAGTAGAAAAATATTTCTTATAGAAAATATTTTGGTAACAGAATCCAACTTTGTATGATTAAACAAATAAAAGTAAACAATTTCATTTCAAAGTTGAATATGCTTTAATATTCAGGAGTCATGATTTTATACTTTTAAATTCCACTTGCTAAATTGCTCATTAGAAATAAATCACAATATGTCAGGATTAAAGCCCCATAAAATAATTTTCATATTTATTACCAGAGTACTGAGCACATTCTGTTATACTGAACGAATTAACTCTAAATTAGCTAGGGAAACTATAAAATATGAGTTTCTGACCTGTTAACAGTCCCATTATGGTGTGACATGTGTTGTTCTGCACCAGGGCTGAAAAGACATCGTGCCCAGAGTGCTGTCAAAGGGTCCGTTACATAATGAACTACTAAGTGACTAAGATATCGTGTTTCAAATGGAGTCTGACAACATAATTATGTGGGCTGACAGGCTGGTGATGAATGAGGTAGAGGCCAGATTAGTGGTGAAAGCAGGAAGAAGATTGTTTGACCAGAACATATCAGAGCCAGAGCTAGCTAGAAAAGAAAGTTACCAAGGAAAGCTGGATGTGAGATTCTATTATCTAGGATGATTCAGATAGCCCCAAGTCAGCTATCGATGAGGCACTCTATCAGCTGCTTTAAATGGAAGCTAGATTTTGCCAGGATTCAGTGCCTGTGTCAAGCAGCCATTCTGTGTCTTCAAATAGACTGGGAATTTAGCTATGTGGAGCAGAGCGTATTCATCTCTAGAGGTTGTTGTGTGTGTTCCTCTGAAACTTCGACATCTTTGGCCATCAGGAACCTGCAACCCCAAGGAAGGTGAACAAGCCTTGAAAGCCCTTGAGGCCAGGCTCAGTGGCTAGACGTCTGTACTCCCAGCACTTTGGGAGACCGAGGCAGGTGGGTCACTGAAGTCAATAGTTCAAGACCAGCCTGGCCAACATGGTGAAACCTCCTCTCCACGAAAAATACAAAAATTACCCGGACATTCTGGTGGGCACCTGAAATCCCAGCTACTTGGGAGGCTAAGGCAGGAGAATTGCTTGAACCTGGGAAATGGAGCTTGCAGTGAGCTGAGACTGTGCCACTGTACTCTAGGCGACAGAGCAAGACTCCATCTCAAAAAAATAAAAGAAAAATATCCTTGAAAGCCAGGTCTCTCCTCTGCTCCATTCAAGTATCTCCATTTGCCATCATGTTTAGGTTTCAGTCCTTTCACAAACTGAGGATGTTTTCTCTCACAGGCAAGAAGGCAGGAGGAGAACTCTTACTCATTTTTCAACAACACTCTTTCCTATGGCGGTTTTTCTGTGCCAGATGAGATGACTTTTTGAAATTCATAATTCTTTACTGCCAGACCACTCAGATTTCAAATTTCCTGGATTATTTTCAACTTGAGACCTGTTGATTCTTCTCTGTCTTTGGACTTGAGATCCCCAGTACCTGTTTTAAATAACATTAGGTTTTTAACCTTGCTTTTAAGAGAGACAGTACAGGCTGATGGTTGAGAGTATAGACCCTGGATATAGATGACCTGGGTTCAAATCCCAAATCTATAATTTGCTAGGTTTGCCAACTTTGGGCAACTTATCTCTGATTTCATTTCTACCTCTATCAGTAGAAATAAGAGGTACTCCCACTTAGAAGGCTTTTAGTTGCAAAGCACTTAGCCAGTAAATATGAGGTAGAATTACTCTCCAGAAAAAGGACATTTGCTTTCTACACACATAATGTCTTTCAAACATCACTTACGGATCCTGTTTTCTCCTCGGTCCTCATCATTCCTGCTATGTTGCTTCTGATGCCTACAGGTGACATTTATTCTACTATGGCCTACTCTTGGTGGGACAATCAATAAGGAAATATATTTCCTATCATGCTGAAGTTTTATATAAGCAATAGTCTTTTGGTTTCTCAGCAATGGCAAAAGAAGTGTCAGGGTAAGTTGCACAACATTCATTTAATATAAGAAAATATTAATAGTAGAATCCACATTTCACAACCCTGAGGCTGGCATTTTGTCCAAATTATTCTGTTCTACAGAAGCTTTATCAGTATTTGTTATTTATGAGCAGATACTGTGTGTGGCTATTATATTTCCAGATGGAAATGAGGAACACAGCATCCTATGTCTTACTATTTGTGTAGATGAACAAAATAATTCTGATCAGCAGTCAGAGAAAAGAGTAAAGCTTGAAAGTTTCATAAACTAATTTCTTTCTGTAGTAAATGTCAGTGACTCTGATCTCCTAATAAATCTTCAATTTATGTTCTACTAGAGAACACATGAAACTTGAATGAGAGAATGGAATATTTTTTTCCATTCTGAGGATCAACTCAGGAACGCTTTTCTTTAAATCCATGGATGTATTCACTTGACATCCTCAATGAGTGGCAACATTTTTATCCTTTGATATTATTCCTTTACATTTGTATTATTCCCAATTATAGAACACAGAAATAAATACTTCTCAATTATCTTAAATGTTGACCCTTCCTAGATACCTGTTTTTGGCTGAATTATGTACCCCTACAATTCATATGTTTATGCCCTAATTTTCAGTGCCTCACAATATGGCTGTATTTGAAATTAGGGCCTTTAAAGAAGTAATTAAGTTAAAACAAGATCTTTAGGAGAAGCCTAAATCCAGTCTGACTGGTGTCTGGTGTCCTCATAAGAAGAGAAAATTTGGATATACAGAGAGACACCAGGGGGCATGTGCAGAGAGAAGCCAGGGAGGAGGCAACAAGAGGGCCGCCATCTTGCAAGCCAAGGAGAAAGATTTCAGAGTTGACACATCCTGCAGGCACCTTGATCTCAGACTTCTCAACTTCAGTAATGTGAGAAAATAAATTTCTATTCTTTAAGCCACCCAGTTTGTGGAGTTTTTTTTATGGCAGACTTAGAAGGCTGATACAACACTTTATTCAGAAAATTGCTACCTCTTCTACCAGGTCCAGTTGGTCAGCCAACTTCCCTTTCTGTTTATGCCAGAATTGCTCAACATGGACAAATTACCTAGGCAAAGCCTCCAAATCCAAACAATCTCACAGCAAGATACAAATGGTTATGCATCCCAGATCAAGGAAGTTTTCCAGAGTCTACCTCCCGCAGCCAACAAATCTTAATGAACCAGGTGAAAACCCTGATTGATTTAACCTTCTGACTGTTGGTAGCAATGTAAAATTACCCTACTAACCTAAGCAGATGGTGATTATTTCCCACTGATCTTTAGCACCATTCTTCCCACTTACGTGTGTACCTATTCATCAAATTTTCAAGCAGGCATTTGAGAAGCCTGCAGTGGACCAAAGGCCTTTTATTCCTGAATTGTATAAAGAATTGTTTAACGGTGTACTCCTTTCCTGGCCTGCTGTAACAGTTACATGAATTGGTTAGCTTCAAACAACAGAAATGTATTCTCTCACAGTTTTGAGACCAGAAATCTGAAAATTCAGGTGCCAGCAAGGTCATGATCCCTTTGAAGGATCTAGAGGAAAATAAATTCCATGCCTGTTTTCTAGCATCCATTATTGCTGGTAATCATTGGCATTCCTTGGATTAGAAACACCACTCTAAATTCTGTATCCATCATCATGTGGCACTATCATGTCTCTGTCTCTTTTCCTGTTCTTAAGGGGACACCAGTCATACTAGAGTAAAGGTACTCACTGCTCCAGTATAATCTCATCTCAACTTCATTATATTTGCGACAACCCTATTTCCAAGTAAATGCATATTCTGAGGTTCTAGGAAGGATACAAATCTTGGAAGATCACTGTTCAACTCAGGGCAGCATCTGAAAAAGCAGTTATTCCATGTCAAATATTGACATAAGTGACAAGATCTGAAATACATTTTCTTTGCAGAATTTGAACACTTGTGGACCTTGTTTCTATGACTCTAGGTTGGAAAAATAAAACACAAAAAACTAAACAACAAAGACTGGAAAGAATTCAAGGCAGCACTCATAGCAAAGAAAACAAGAAGAACTTGTTCAGAAAATAATTGTAGAAGGCTTTCTGTAGTTTCCTTCTTTTTAAAAAAAATCCTTTACAAAATAAAATTATGAAATTTTGCCCTAGCTTATCTTTTCATACTAATAACAAAGGTCAGTTCTGGGTCATAATTTCCCTCTAAGTCTTATGTAAGTAATTAGCAGAGCAAATCTCCATTAAGCTGTAGGTGACTTTTTTCCCCCAAGTATTAGAGGCCTGGAGCAATTCATTCAAATTTTTGGAAACTTAGGACTCGCCCTGTTAACCCATCCTTTTCAAAATGAATTAAACTCAGAGGATACTGGGATTATTTCTTCTTTAAAAATGTTTGAACTAGTTCTAAATGGTGAGTCTCAATACTTACCAAAAACATTTTCCCTAGTCAATGATCACGCTTGAATGCCTTCTAGTTTTAAAAACTACCTTCCCTTGAACCAACATCTACCTTAATCAGAGGTCAGGATTCATAAGCATGCTCTTAGGAAATTTTTCAGTGGCCCGTTAAAATAACATGAATCTACCTGTAAAGTACTTGCCACAATTTTTCTCAGAACACATATAATAGCTGTCTCCAGTTTCTGTTACCCAATGACCTTTCCCAGTCCAAGCCATTGTTTTCTCCTTGGATTTT
>NW_016107370.1:3297797-3310919 GCF_001604975.1 Cebus imitator | reverse complement strand
GGGTCAAATGGAATTTCTATTTCTATGTCCTTGAGGAATCGCCACACTGTCTTCCACAATGGTTGAACTAATTTACACTCCCACCAACAGTGTAAAAGTGTTCCTACTTCTCCTTGGATTTTCATTGCTTGGTTTCCTTCTTGCTTAGTTCCAAGCTCTCTTCTGTTCTATTAATCCTTTTCTAGCCCATCTCTAATCCATTTCTTTGGACAATCTCTATGTTAGCACTGAATCTCTTTTATAGTTATTAACTTAGAACTGAGCTAATCCACCAATATGCACTCCTTAGCAGGGACCAGGTACCGCGAAATTCTGTCTTGCCCCACAGTGAAACACACACTGTCTTGCTATTTCTACTCTCTCATTTCTACCACTCCTCAACACTGAAAACAGGCATCTATTCCAACTGCTCAATGGAAACTACTCACCCACTCTGTGTCACCTGATGCTGTTGAAAATGGTCTTCATTAGCCTCACCACTTTTTTGTTTGTTCTCCAAGTTTTATTTTAAGTTCTCGGGTACATGCGCAGATCTTGCAGCATTGTTACATAGGTATACACATTCCATGGTGGTTTGCTGCCTCCATCCCATCAGCTACATTAGGTATTTCTCCTAATGTTATCCCTCCCCAATCTCCCCACCCCCTGCTATCCCTCCGCTAGCCTCCCACCACACAACAGACCCCAGTGTGTGATGTTCCCCTCCCTGTGTTCATGTGTTCTCATTGTTCAACATCCGCTTATGCTTAAGAACATGTGTTGTTTGGTTTTCTGATCTTGTGTCAGTTTGCTGAGAATGATGGGTTCCAGACTGATCCACATCCCTGCAAAGGACATGAACTCATCCTTTTCGTGGCTGCATAGTATTCCATGGTATATATGTGCCACATTTTTTTATCTAATCTATCTTTGATGGGCATTTGGGTTGGTTCCAAGTCTTTGCTACTGTAAACAGTGCCACAATGAACATACATGTGCATGTATCTTTATAATAGATCGATTAATAATCCTCTGGCCATATATCCAGTAATAGGATTGCTGGGTCAAATGGTATTTCGCTTCATCCTGGGGATTCAAGGCTGGTTCAACATATGCAAATCTATAAAAGTAATCCATCACATAAACAGGACCAAAGACAAAAACCACATGATTATCTCAATAGATGCAGAGAAGGCCTTCAACAAAATTCAACAGCCCTTTATGCTAAAGACTCTTAATAAACTAGGTATCGATGCAATGTATATCAAAATAATAAAAGCTATTTATGACAAACCCACAGCCATTATCATACTGAATAGGCAAAAACTGGAAGCATTCCCTTTGAGATCTGGCACTAGACAAGGATGCCCTCTCTCACCATTCCTATTCAACATAGTATTGGAAGTTCTAGCCACAGCAATCAGGCAAGAAAAAGAAATAAAGGGTGTTCGAGTAGGAAAAGAGGAAGTCAAATTATCTCTATTTGCAGAGGACATGATTGTATATTTAGAAGACCCCATCTTCTCAGCCCAAAATCTCCTTAAGATAATGAGCAACTTGAGCAAAGTCTCAGGATACAAAATCAATGCTCAAAAATCATGAGCATTTCTATACACCAATAACAGACAAACAGAGAGCAAATAATGAGCCAACTCCCATTCACGATTGCTAAAAAGAGAGTAAAATACCTAGGAATACAACTACAAAAAATGTGAATGACCTGTTCTCCAAGTTTTTGACATGCTCCTTTGCTAGCTACTCCCTCCCTCTCATGCTCTTAATTAATGGTTCAAGGTATCCATTGATTTGACATATAGTTACTGAGCACCTACTACATATCATGTATTTTGCTGGATACTGTTGACAAGGTAGACAAAAAGATATACGCTAACCCTTTCTTGTGGAAATTAGACTCTCTAAGACTTTAAATACCTCCTAAATGATTTCCCATGGCTTTAGTTACTTCCTGTAAATTGGTAAACCCTAGATTAATATATCATTTTGCAGCATGCACCACTGAGAGCTAGACCCACATTTTACCTTCTTGGAAGATCTTATAGTTTAATAGTCTCAAAATTAACATATTTTAAATACCGATGCCAATAATCCCTCTAGTTAATGGTATCATAAACAAAGATACCTGTCCCCTAAACTCTATGCTCATGGACATCTCCACAAATCGACAGCTGTCAATTCCATATTCTAAATAACATTCCAAATCCTCTTCCTTTTAATTCCTACTCCAAGTTTTTACTTCTAAGCCCTTATAATATGCATTTTTGCAGTTGCCTTTTAACTGACCTCCTGTCTCTGGATTCAGTGCCTCCTGGTGACTCCATATTACCATCACAATAAAGTCTAAACTATAAAAAGGATCTTAAAATATGAAACCAACATACTTCAACTATTAAAAAGGGAAAACATTCAGGTAACTACAATATAAACAAATCACCACCATATAGAGTGTAGAAAAACTACAACCTGTGAGAAAATTTTGTGACACACAAAATGGGCAAAAGATTAGTATTCAAAAAACACAAAGAACTTCTACATATGCACCAGGAAAAAGGTGACCCCATAAAAAATGATAAAAAGAATTAAAAATTTCAGAGAAGACCACCAATGACCAATCACATGAAAAGATGTTACATCTTATTTATAATCAGAGAAACACAAAAACAGAGAGATTTCATTCCACACTCATACTATATTAGCCAAAAATATGGCTACTTTATACCAAGCATGATTTGCATAAGAAACAACATAAATCCTCACTGCTGCTGATAGGAGAGTAAACTGGTTTAATTACTTAGGAAAATAGCAAAACTGAACAACCGTGTAACCTACCCCCATCCAGCTAAGTTATGGTGAATTAGAGCTGCTTTCAGCTTTTCCTGGAGACAAAAGGGACAGTAGAACATGGCCATACACCCCAATGGGCAGAAGATGTATCTTTAGTTTATATGGGGGAGCCAGCACCCTCCTTACTCAAAAATATTTCTCAAAGGAACATTAGAAGGTTATTATATACTCCATAATTAGTTATACACCCTAAGCTCTTTCACATAAATAAGAAGATATTGCATAGAAGCACTGCTTATGCATATCAAAACAACCATCGTTCCCATCAACTGTGAGATTATAAAACTGAGGAAATCATGAAAGTTTTAAATTATCTTTACAAGAAAATTCTGTTCCTAATATATCCATGCAAAGAAATGTCAAAATACATACTATTTATCAATTAAATCAAGTCATACATAAGTCAAACACAGAAAGACTCATGATCTCACTTATGTGTGGATACTTGAAAAGTCCAACTGATCAAAGTAGAGAGTAGAATGGTAGTTACCAGAGGCTTGGGGATAGGGAATGGGAAGGTACAGGGAGCTGCTAATCAAAGGGTATAAACTTTCAGACAGAAAAAATAGGTTTTGATATCTATTGCACAGCAGGGTGACTATAAACAATAGTAATGTATAATTAAAAGTAACTAAGAGCAAATTTCAAATTTCTCACCATAAAAAAATGATAGGTAACTGAGGTGATAATATGTAAATCAGCTTGATTTAATCATTCCACATTGTATACATGCAGTACCCCATAAATGTTTACAATTACAATTTGTCAATCAAAAATAATAAATAAAGCAAGTTACGCAAGACTACACATAAAATGATTCCATTTACAGAAGTTCAAAAACACGCAAAAGCAACACTGTAGTTTAGCGGTACACACTAGAAAGACAGAAATTATAGAGAAAAGGAAATGATTAACACATTCTAGCTAATGCTGGAAGAAGGGGAGGGAGATGTAATCAGGAAAAGTAAATTGGGAATTTCTAGGGTGTGGCAATGTTCATTCCATAATGATTTAAATCAGGGTGTCCAATTTTTTGGCTTCCCTGGGCCATGTGGAAGTAGAATTGTCTTAGGCCACACATAAATCACACTAACACTAATGACAGCTGATAAGCTAAAAAAAAAAAAAATCGCAAAAAAATTTAATAAGGTTTTAACTAAGTTTATGAATTTGTGTTGGGCCACATGCAGACCTTGGGCCACAGGTTGGACAAACTCGATTTGAACTGTATGCATATGATTCCATTTCATTTTATACAATTGCTGTATTTTTAATTTATTTAAAATTTATTTAAAATTTATTTATTAATTTAATCTATTTAAAAATAGATTACCAGCCTCTGTTCTCTACATATCCTTTCACCCTAAGATCCACAGATATGACCTGCTTTCCAGTAGTACAACACATAAACACACACACCCTTTCACCCATAGTTTAATCGCACTATATGATTTGTCATTGTCCAAAAACCAATACATTTACTTTCAATCTGCTCGGATTTTCTATTTGTTACTCCATTTTCTTAGAATGCTCCATCCTTTCCATTTGTTGTTAGGAAGATTTGGTTTAAATGCATTATCTCGGTAAAACTTTTTCCAGTCCCTGCAGACAGCATGAATCATTTCCTCTTTTGACTTCCTATGGTACTGTTTGGTTCTCTTCTTACTGCTTTCCTTAAATTATGTTCAACTTATTTATCTGATTTGTTCCTTTGTCCCCATCCTCACTCCATGAGCACAGAGATGTCAACTCTTATCTCTATTTTTTAAATTCCTACTTCAACTCTAGCATGTATTAAGGGCTTAGCAAATTATTTAATGCTAAAGACAAAGAATAAGGATTATTGCAAAATTTGAAGCATGATATTATCAAGCTATCTGTTGCATTTGAATCAAAAATCACCATTTACAGAGAAAAACTTATAAAATTCAGAAGCAGCCTACCTCAGACAATAAAAAGTATACAAAAATCAAATAATTGCAGAGACCACAGTTCTCTGACCACAAAAAAAAAAAAAAAAAAAAAAAGTGAGGGAGGTTAAAGATACATACTCATAATCTTACAAGACAGAAAACTTGAAAAGGTCAGATATTTGGTACATTTAAGTAGACAATTATATAACTCTTTAAATGATGGCTCAAAACATACTCTTAAAGATAACAAACTCTAGAACATTTTTTTTATAAAGACTGGGCCTTGAATTTTTTAATGTTAGAGATAGACCCCCCTCCCCAAAAAAAACATAAGATAATGTGTTCCTAACACAGATAGCAATATTAAGATCTAATGTTTACAAAGGATCTGAATCCTCATCTGCAGCAGAAACCATAATTTGCCCAAGATGAAAAATTCAAGTGTTTGCAAATCTTAAGAAAAGGCATTCTAGTGGGAATTCTATCCACCTTCAGTGGCCCAATTAATGTCCAATTCATCACAAAAGGTCAATAAATTTCATTATGTAGAAAATTGAGTAACTTTCTCCACAACACAACTTAAAAGTAGGAAACTTTGTGGTTTGCTTCCACATTGTGATAGTTCTCCAGCTCCTCATAAACTACAACATGATTTTTTAATATTAAAAATTAAAATGACTTTGTTTCAAGTGACTTAGCAACCTATTTTGAAAACCTGAAGATTTGCTATAGCAGAGGATGTTCATTTTAATGCACAATATAAAAACAATTAGAAACCAGAAATGTTTCAAATCTTTTTGTAATAACATTTTTATTGTGGTAGAACATATTTGATGTATTTTGTTATAATTTCGACTTTTATTTTGGATTCAGGGAGTACATGTGCAAGACACTGAGGTTTGAGGTATGAATAATCTCACCTTCCAGGTAGTGAGCAAAGTACCCAACACATCATTTTTTAGCCCATGCCCTCCTTCTTCCCGCTGCTGTCCAGTAGTCCCTGCTGTCTATTGCTTCTATCTTTATATCCATTATCCAATGTTTAGCTTTTACTTATCAGTGAGAACAATGCAGTACTTTTCTGTTCCTGCATTAATTTACTTGGTATAATGCCCTCCAGCTGTATCCATGTGACTGCAAAGAACATTAATTCATTCTTTATGATTGCATACTATTCCACAGTGTACCACATTTTCTTTATCCAATCCAACACTGACTGGCACCTAGATTGACTCCATATCTTTGCTATTGTGAATAGTGCCACAGTGAAGGTTAGAGTGCGTCTTCTTTGTGGAATGATTTGTTTTCCTTTTGGTATGTACCCAGTAGTTGAATTGCTAGGTCCAATGGTAGTTTTAAGTTCTTTCCAAAATTTCCAAACTGCTTTCCACAGTGGCTGAACTAATTTGCATTCTCACCAAAAGTGGATAAACCTTTCCTTTTCTCCACAGCTTCACCAACATCTGTTATTTTTTGACTTTTTAATAATAGCCATTCTGACTGGTATGAGATGGTATCTCATTGCGATTTTAATTTGCATTTCTTGGATAGTTAGTGATGATGGGCATTTTTTCATGTTTTTTGGCAACTGCATGTCTTCTTTTGAGAAGTGTTTGTTCATATCCTTTGCCCACTTTTTAATGGGGCTATTTGCTTTTGCTAGTTGATTTAACTTCCTTATAGATTCTACATATCAAACCTTTGTTGGATGCATAGTTTGCTAATATTTATCTCCCATTCTGTAGGCTGCCTGTCTGCTCTGTTAATGGTTTCTCTGACTGTACAGAAGTTCTTTAGTCAGGTTCCATTTGTCAACTTTAATTGCTTTTGAGAAGTTAGTCACAAATTCTTTGCCAAAGGCTGATGTTGAACAAGGTATTTCCTAGGTTTTCTTTTTAGGTTTTTATAGTTTGACATCTTACATTTAAATCTTTAATCCACCTTGAGTTAATTTTTATTTTTTTATATTTTTATTGCATTTTAGGTTTTGAGGTACATGTGAAGAACATGCAAGATTGTTGCATAGGTACACACATGGCAGTGTGATTTGCTGCCTTCCTCCCCTTCACCTATATCTGGCATTTCTCCCCATGCTATCTCTCCCCAACTCCCCACCCCGCACTGTCCCTCCCCCATTTCCCCCAACAGACCCGGGAGTGTGATGCTCCCCTCCCTGTGTCCATGTGTCCTCATTGTTCAACACCCACATATGAGTGAGAACATGTGGTGTTTGACACCCTGAACATGCCCGATCTCATCTGATCTCGGAAGCTAAGCAGGGTTGGGCCTGGTTAGTACTTAGATGGGAGTTAATTTTTATATATGGTGAAACGTAGGTGTCCAGTTTTATCCTTCTACATATGGCTAGCCAGTTATTCCAGCATTATTTATTGAATAGGGGTCCTTTGCTCATTGTTTAATTTTTGTTGACTTTGTCAAAGATCAGATAGTCTTAAGTATGCAGCTTTATTTCTGGGCTCTGCATTCTGTTCCACTGGTCTGTGTGTCAGTTTTTGGTACCAATACCATTCTGATTTGGTTATTGTAGCCTTTTAATAAAGTTTGAAGTCAGGTAATTTCATGCCTCCAGCTTTGTCCTTTTTGCTTAGGATTTCTTTGACATTCAGGCTTTTATGGTTCCATGTGATTTTTAGAATAGTTTTTTCTAATACTGTGAAAAATGGCATTGGTAATTTGATTGGGATAGCACTGAGTCTGTAGAATGTTTTGGGCACTATGGCCATTTTAACTACATTGATTCTTCTAATCCATGAGCATGAAATGTTTTTCCATTTGTTTGTGTCATCTATAAACTGGTTCAGCAGTGTTTTGTAGCTCCTCATGTAAAGATATATTTCACCTCCTTGGTTAGAGATTGTATTCCTAGGTATTTTATATTAATATTTTTGTGGCTATGGTAAATAGGATTACATTATTGATTTGGCTCTCATCTTGAATTCTACTGGTGTATAGAAAAGCTACTCATTTTTATATAGCAATTTTGTAACCTGGAACTTTACTGAAGTTGCTTATTAGTTCTAGAAGCCTTTTGATGGAGTCTCTTGGGATTTCCAGGTATAATATCATATTGTCAACAAAGAGATAATTTGGCTTCTTCTTTTCCTATTTGGATGCCTTTTTTTTCTTCTGTTTAATTACTCTGATTAAGACTTCCAGTACTGTGTTGAATGAGAATGATGACTGGGCATCCTTATCTTCCTGTTCTTAAAGGGAATGCTTCCAGCTTTTGTTCATTCCGTATGATGTTGGCTGTGGGTTTGTCATAGATGGCTATCATTATATTGAGATATGATCCTTTGATGCCTACCTTCTTGAGGGTTTTTATCATGAATGATGTTGGATTTTATCAAAAGCTTTTTTCTACATCTACTGAGATGATCATACAGGTTTTTTTTTAAATTATGTTTCTAATGGCAGCATTTTAAAGCACTCTCCTTCCATTGGAAAAAGCACCTATTTGATACGTATGTTTAAAAGAAATGGTTTTGATGAATTCGTATTATTTTAAACTAACATAACCTACCAATTATAAAATATAAGATAGATAAATGCCTTTTATTCCACTTCTTTTGCCAACCTATTCTTCCTTAGCATGGGAGTATGTTTCAGTATACTGAATAGTAGGAAAAAAAGAAACCGTAAGTAAGGGTTTATTTTTCTCAGCTGACTTCCTCAATGCATTTTCCAGTTGTAGCCTTTTTGCTGGTAAAAAATTTCAATGGATCAAACTCAGGAAAAGGCTCTTGTTCATAATATAAAATGTACATTTGGGGAGACATATGGTATCAACAAAAGCCTCATAAAATAAGGTTTTGCTATTCTTTGGGATTTGGGTCAGTACACATTTGAGAAAACATCTATGGTGGCTAGTATTTTATATCCTTTCAGTGGAAGTTAACAGTAGCCAGAGGGAACTAGCTTTGTTTTGTTTTGGGGGAGGGATAACATGGGGAGAAATGCCAGATATATGTGAAGGGGAGGAAAGCAGCAAACCACATTGCCATGTATGTACCTATGCAACAGTCTTGTATGTTCTTCACATGTACCCCAAAATCTAAAACACAATAAAATATATATTAAAAAATAACAATAATAATAAAAATAAGACATGAAAACAGGTACACCAAAGCTCAGGGACTATGTGTATGCAGCTGATAAAAAACTAATTTTAAAATTTTTCAACACCTCATTGACAGGGCTGTCAAGGAATTTACCTAGGGAGGTTTTCTCTTTTTCTGTTTTTTTTTTTTTTTTGCATTCTGACACTCAGCAATTCAGTTTGATCCACTGAATTTCAGCTATATTTTTAATTTCCAATACTCTCACAAAAATGCTCGAAACAACTATGGCCATGAGCAATTGCCGTAACTACCCGTATCATCAAATTCTCCCGAAGATATACTAGGATGACTCTTCAAGACCAGATATATAAAACATCCTGCCTCACACAGTCATGTTCTGACACTCCATCCAAATGGGAGATTTGCTTCTACACAGATCATTTAGCACTAAAATTTTAAAAACTGGTTATGGCTACAAACAGCACACCAAGTCCCAACATGCCACAGACACATTAAAAGGACAATCTAGAAGCTAAGGAGACAACAAACTCTTATCCAGTCTTACATAACATCCCATAGAGTTTTGGGCAACTTACAGTTGATTGATAAATAGTGAATATATGTGCATATAATTGAACTTAGGATAAAAATACTGTAAAATATAAAAATGCTCAAAATTGTCATGGCGTGTCTTCACTCTAATTGGTATGTTAAGTGTTAGATTTCCTTTATAGAAAATTTGTCCTGGTTTATTCCTGGGATAACGGTTGAAGGGTAGAAAAGTCCACGATCTGGTTTTCATCAAACATTGCTATTTGCTCCTCTGGTAAAAAAGAAATGTAACCTAAATTTTCAAAATCATGTTTACTATACTGAGTAAACCCAATTGGTATGTAGAATATTCCAGGAATCTTTTTATATCAGCTTTGATGTAAAGTGCTAATAGGATTTTGTAATACCTGATAAAATAAAAATTATTCTCATTAAGAAAATGTCAACTTGTTGTATAAGAAATGTGGAATATGTTTTTCTTTTCTACTTCTGTAGAAAAGAAAAAAAAAAGTTTCATTGGACTTATTTGAGCAATTTGGTGTAATTCTGCTGTAAACACCCACAAATCTCAAACATTCAAATGTATTTTCATATTAGTTAGAAGTCTCAGTTGGCTGACTTCCACTTTCTCTATCCCTCTCACTAAGTATAACTAAAATCTCTGCACATTGCATATGTAATAAACATGAGAAGACACTGAAAAATGGAAAGAAGATCGTCAACCTGCTAGGCACTTTGGGTCCCAAGCAATGACACAGTGGCAGGTTTCCTGCATTTTCTTTTGTTTTCATATTTCCCATATTTAGAGCTGGAAAAGTCAGCAACTCTAAAACATCACTGGGCACAGACAGAAAAAGGCTGCCTCAATATACACCTGCTCTCTCATGCCAACATTGGGAAAGGGAAAGCTTAACAAGACAGTGTTTAAATAATAATTGCGTTACTCTGGTTGAACATCTGAGAAAAAGTTGGAGCCCTATCCCCACCTCATACTAGCAAGATTTCACCCCCACCCAGTGGTAGCGAGGTACCCTCATCCTATCTAAACCCAGTAGTGACAAGCGAGGTCTGGTAGAGAATCAAGACTTTCACCATTGCCCAGTGTCAATGAGATTAGTCCCTCCCAGTCTCTCTCCACTCCCACCCCAAGGCACTCCTGCCCCACCCAGCCAGGGTGTTATCAGCTGAGGCCTAGTGAGTAGACTGTTCAGTAGTAATGAAGAGACCTCCCTCCCATCACACCTCCTAGCTCCTCATGCCATGGAGGCTAAGTGAGGAATCCAGACCTCCCCCACAACCTGTCAGTAATAAGTTCATGACTAGCCCCTTCCCCTGCTGGAGCAGTGTCCAAGGAAGCCAAATAAAATGGAATACTTAAGATTTACAGATTCATACTGTAATCCCCCAAATGTTCAAATTTTAATTTAAAAATTACTTATATTAAGAAGAGGGAAAACCACACCTAATATGAACCAAAAGGTAATCAATAGATGTCAACACTGAGATGACAGATGTTAGAATTATCTGACAAAAATTTTAAGGCAATCATACTTTAAAGAAAAAATATGAACATGCTTGAAATACATTTTTAAAAAAAAACTCAGTGAAGATGTAAAGAATATAAAGAAGAACCAAATGGAAAATTTTGATAACTGAAAGAAACAACTCAAATTTTAAAACTCATTGAAAAGACTTGACAGTAGAAGGGAGAGGACAGAAGAAATAATTAGTGAGCTTGCAGAACAATTGAAATTATCCACTCCGAACACCAGTGAGGAAATGAACAGCAAAACAAATGAAAGAGGCTCAGGGACCTGTGAGACTTGAAAATTTCTAACATTTATTTTATCAGAATTGTAGAAACAGAGGAGCAAGAGAGTGGGACTGGAAGGAAAAATTCAAAGAAATAATGACTAAAAACTTCCCAAGTTAGAATTCTGTAAACTTTTTTCTCTTATATGACAAATAACCTATTTGACTAGATTAATTAAATTTTATTTATTTCCACTGGAGTCAATTTTAGCTCGCTCAGCCAGAATATTTTTATGATTTTACTCATGCCTAACAGTAATTCAAGGTGAGCTGTGCTTATGAATAAGGTAAGAAAACATAAGTGTATTAGGTATCAATCATGTTTTACTGAGACAGAGTCAAACTCTGTCAACCAAGCTGAAGTGCAGTGGTGTAATTTCAGCCAGATTAATAAAAAAGAAAAGAGAGAAGAACCAAATTGATGCAATAAAAAACGATAAAGGGGATATCACCACAGATTCCACAGAAATTCAAACCATCATCAGAGATTATTACAAACAACTCTATGCACACAAACTAATAAACCTCTGGAAGAAATGGATAAATTCCTGGACACTTGCCTCCTGCCAAGCCTAAACCAGGAAGAAGCCGAAACCCTGAACAGACCCATAACAAGGTCTGAAGTTGAGGCAGCAATTAAGAGCTTACCACTCAAAAAAAGCCCAGGTCCAGATGGGTTCACAGCCGAATTCTACCAGACATACAAAGAGAAGCTGGTACCATTCCTTCTGAAACTATTCCAAACAATACAAAAAGAGGGAATTCTTCTCAAATCATTTTATGAGACCAACATCATCCTGATTCCAAAACCTTGCAGAGACTCAACAAGAAAAGAAAACTTCAGGCCAATATCCATGATGAACATAGATGCAAAAATATTCAATAAAATACTGGCAAGGGGAGGCTGAATTCAGTTTTATAACAAGCCCATTCTTGCTCTAACAATCTCCTGCAACAATGACATTAATCCGTGCACCAGGGCAGATCCCTCATTACCTAATCAATTCTTTAAATTCTTTTAAAATTCTCGCCTCTTAACATTAGCATTGGAGATAAAGTTTCCAAAACATAAACTTTGAGAGATACATTCAAACCATAGCAAATAGTGAATACCATGTATAAAATAAAATAAAATAAAATAAAATAAAATAAAATATTCATTACTAAAGTCACACAAAAAGAATTTTAAAAAATATATTAGTTTAAATAAAAATATTAAGTTAGTATGTGTTTATAACCACTTGAGAAATACATTAGCAGAACTGATAACCCAGAAATATCACTTATGAAATTATAAAGCATCAAGGAGGTAAATAAAGGTTTTCTCATTTTTCCCTTAGAACCTCACTTATGAGTGTTGATACATTACTATCCATCACTTCAGGCCAAATGACCCAGTAATGTAGATTCTTGCAAAGAGAGTAATGCTAAATGCAGCAGTTCCCAGAATAACTGACGAGGGAAGATGATCGAGGAGCTATTTTTATGAAAAGCATTATTAATAATTATAGGATTCATCTTACATGACATTTGCATCATTCTGTTACATGAAGAAAGTACTGCATGTGGAGTAGACGGCTACCTATAATTTATTATGCTAAAGGTACCCTTGACACATTATGCCAGAATAACAATTTTTAAGACAACTGTCTTTTCCAACCTCAGGAGAGTTCAGAACTTTTGTATGTTGATAATACTCCATGTAAAATTTTTCCCTTGTAGTTCACATTAAAATTTGTATGACTGGGGGTGGATCCAAGATGGCCGTTTAGGAACAGCTCAGGATTGCAGCTCCCAGTGAAAGCGCAGAGGGTGAGTGGACGCCGTGTTTTTATTGCCCACAGACTAGGAAATTCCCGGGCAGAGGTGCTCCACGGTCACCAGCGCGGCTGTGCCGGCCAGCGCCGCTGCTTTGCCCCGCG
>NW_016107370.1:3204437-3292067 GCF_001604975.1 Cebus imitator | reverse complement strand
CTGGGGGGGGATAGCAGGGGGAGAAATGCCACATGTAGGTGATGGGGAGGAAGGCAGCAAATCACACTGCCATGTGTGTTCCTATGCAACAATTTTGCATGTTCTTCACATGTACCCCCAAACCTAAAATACAATAAAATAAATAAATGGGAAAAAAAAATAAATAAAAATAAAATAAAATTTGTATGACTAACAGAAATTCAGTGTGTTACTTCTCTCACATATATCTTTCCTTTACTAGGAAAAAAAAAATCATCAAAATGACTTTGACGCCAAGGTGAATTTTAAGACATCAACCAGTAAGTAACATAAGAATTGGAAATTATCCCAGGAGCTCTCAAATCTCAATGTCAAAGAGTTCTTGATTTTCTGGGTACAGCTGATATTATGTGTACCGGAAACACTGAGCTAGAGGAATATTTTCCAAGAGTGGTAAGGCAAAAATAAGGATAAATGTTCAGAAAAAAAAGGACTTTAAAAAAATATACCAAATTATAAGAGAAGATACTGAATAATTTTTTGTCCCATGTCATGATTAGGTTATTGACATTTCTTGTGATTGCACAGATCATTGTCTTCTCCATGAACAATCTGAAAAATAAAATAATGATGGTAATGTCCACTTATCACCAGTAAACAATCAGGGCAAGTCATCTGTTTGTTTCATAAAAATTTATCGAGTACTTTTCTATGTGCTAAGCAGTTCACGGCCAGAAGAATAAAGACAAGTGATTTTTCAAAAAGAAAAAAAAAAAAAAAAAAACACTTTTATTAAAGAGAATCTCTGTGCAGAAAAATATAGGGCCAGGCACAGTGGCTCACATTTGTAATCCGAACACTTTGGGAGACCGAGGCAGGCAGATCACTTGAGCTCAGGAGGTTGAGACCAGCCTGGGTAACATGGTGCAACCACATCTCTACAAAAAAATTTAAAAAGTAGCTGGGCATGGTGACTTGCACCTATAGTCCTGGCTACTCAGAAGGCTGGGGTAAAAGGATGGCTTGAACCAGGAAGGATGAGGTTGCTGTAAGCCATGATCATGCCACTGCATTCCAGCCTGAGTGACACAGCCAGACCCTGTCACAATGTCACAAAAAAGAGTGTGTGTGTGTATGTGTGTGTGTATGTGTGTACAAGCACCATGGGAATACAAATAAAAGAGTAACACATCCTGCTGAGTTGAAAATTCAGAGAAAATTATAATGTAATTACATTTGGTATGTGTCTTATGGAAGTCTGCTAATTATACAAATTATGGAGGGGAAGAGTTTTTCTGATAAATCATATAGCACAAAGAAGGGCATACAGGTGTTCACATCCTTGCAGTATTTTTAGAATCACAAATGATAATCCAGTTATCAAAGGAACATCAAAGTTAGAGGAAAAGGTCAGCAGTAAGAATAGCAATATAGGTTGTAGGCAATTATGCAATGAAAGGGCCAGTATGCTCTGTTGAGCATTTAAACTTGACTCTTTCTGCAGCTGTTGGAAGTGTCACTTATGACAGTATAAAGCAAGAGACTTAAAACTAGAGCTTATGGGTCAAACCTGGGCCACCACCTGCTCTTCTACAACCTGTGAGTTAAGAATGATTCATATACTTTTTAAAGGGGCTTAAAAATGAAAACTACAGTAATAGTTCATGTCACGTGAAACATACAAAATTCAAATTTCAATGTCCATAATTAAAGTTTTACTGAAGCACAAGCATATCCATTTGTTTATATATTGTATATGCTGCTTAAGAGTTACAATGACAAATGTTAGTTGTAACAGATACTGTATGGCCACAGAGCCTAAGTTATTTGCCATCTGTCCCTTTATGAAAGATGCTTTGAGTCAGAGAAGATACTGAAACCATGGAGATCTACTTAATAAAACTATCGCAATGGTTCAGGTTGTTAGCATTATTCCAGAAGAAGTGGCATGGTGGAAACACATGAAATGCATATTTAAGAGACTTCTAAGTAGCACAATCATCAAAACTTAAATGAATCAATGGGAGGAAGCAATTTATTTCCTGTAATTTCTAAGAGTGTGATTTCTAAGAAAAGCCAATTTCTTATTTGTTTTCAAGGGATCGCTCTTGAGTATTTTCAGTGATGCAGCTGTTAGTCACATTTTTTATGCAGTCTTGATGCAGTCTTAAACACTGGCAAAATTATCCAAAGCTTCAAACAGCCTAATTATTCTGGATACTGTTTTTCTTCCTGGTGTAAATTGGTGGGGATAGAAACGACAACAAGTTTCTGAGAGAGATGTCAACTGATTTTTTTTCTTGTTTATTTGTTTCACTGAGCAAGAAGAAGGAAGATGGGGTACTAGGGCTTAGGCTTTGAGAACCCAGGGCACTCCCATAGGACAAAGAGGAGTGGGCCTTGGAGACATAAAGGTCATGAATGGTGGACATGCAGAGATTGTGGTGGTCACCATGTCTGGCATGGCTGACGGCCTCTAGAAGCATATGATCTACAGACAATTTTCAATATTCTTCCTTCACAAAGTGTTAGATCACCAAGATCTGTTAATTCTCCACAGCCTCTTCTTTGGTACCTGTGTCCCTGCTCTGTTGTTTAGGTAAAACCTACAGAGGAACGTGGAGTAGCAGAGCAGAGGAGGAAAAGCAACAGCGGAGGCCAAGACCCTCCCCTAGGACTCTCAGCAGTCACAGGGAAGAGGATGGGCTTCCTCGGTCCTGTGGGGTGGGGCTTTTGCTACTACATTTGTAAATTAAAGGATGATCCAGGAGTGCTGAAAACTTGGGGATACTTCCGTTCTCACAAATAAATATGATGCATGGGACAGGCATGGAGGTTCATGCCTGTAATACCAGCACTTTGGGAGGCCTGAGAGGATCACTTGAGCCCAGGAGTTCAAGACCAGCTGGGCAACATAGGAAGACCTTGTCTCTACAAAAAAGTAAAAAAAAAGTAAGTGTGATATAATTTCTGCTCTGAAAGGACTGAAAGTTTGGGACCTCGATGAACAGGTGGGATTCAAACTTGTTCTAGGCAGGTGAGAAAGTTTGAGCAAAGGCAAGAAAGTGGAAAATCCCAGAGCCAGTAGGGGTTTGTTGTTTTTTCTTCTTCTTTTCACTGGGAGAAGAAAAGGGCTCTCTCTGTTCCAAAAATCTTACTTAAAATGCACTTTTGGAATGCAATCCATTTATTTATAAGCTAGTGCCTTCCTGCATAGATTAGAAGAACAAAATGTACTTAGTCTTCACAGATGCATGGCCAGAAAGAGATATTTCCAGTTGAAAAATGAAAACACGAACAATTATTTTCAGTCCTTCATTTGCAGCCAGTAATGAGATGGCATTTTAATTCCATAAAGTTATTATAATTACATAAAAATCCACCATCACGTACCATTTAGAGTCTTAATCTATCAGTGTGTTTTTAAATGTTTAAACACAAAGATCATGTTTAATTGAGTTACATGATTGCAGTAAATCTTTCCTATTTCTCGGCAGATTTTCAAAGACTTCTAATATTTACGTAAAGGTAATATAAACACAGTAACTATATAATAACTTACCTTGCATGTGCACCAGCATCACTTTTACCAATTTTTAAAATATTTGCATAGATACTGCTAACATTCAACGATCTTTCCCACTATACTGTCTCCAAATGCTCATAAGAAAAGTTGAGGAGGAAATACCCACTATTTTTTTAAAGTGGAAACTAGCTGCAGAAAAGAGGTTGACCCCCAAACCACAAAACCACTTACTGGTTTTATCTCCCAACTCCTAATCGACAGCTCTTGCTAATGACATCCCCCTTGAGGCCATAAGGATCCCCAGGTATACAGGATCTCAAAATAAAAGGATCAGCCCTAAAAATAAATCAGATAACTTGGATTATGAATTTGAATGGAATTAACTGCACATTTTAGGAAATTAAAACCGTCTTTGATAGTGCTCATCTGTTAATTCCAGCAGTACAATAATGCAGAGACTGGGGGACAGACACATTCATAGTTGGAGTAATCTGTTGATATCTAGCAAATGTTTATTTTTATTTCAAACTGTATAAAGTGTTTGTGTTACACATAGAATAAACCATACATTTGAAAGCACTGCAGTTAGCCAAAGCAATCTTCAGTTCTATTGTGTCAAAGGTAAAATCAGTATCTCCTGAGGCTGACTATACAGAAAGAAAAAAAAATATAGATTTGAATTGATTTAACAAAGAAAATGAATTATGATGGTCTGATAAAGCAAAAATTAGGGAAAAACTTATGAGATAAATTTTCTCATCAGCACATCTGTCTCATGCTCTAAGCAACATGACCTACACTAATGGGGCCATTGTTCCACAGAAAGGAAGTAGCGCCACTTTTTTTTTCTGTCTGTTTTTCCTTGAGGAAATGATGTTAATCAAATGGAGCAAGTGAATATAAAAGATGAAAAAATGTTTTCAGATGCCACATGTAACAACGCAGAAGATGGCGCAAATTTAGTCATTTTTTAATTGAGAACACTCTCTACTAGTGAGTGATACTCTTGAGAAACAGAATTAACTTAAACTTTTCCTAAATGTAAGGGTCTGCTGAACAGGCGTACATGACACAAGTCTCCAACACAGAAGATGAGACACAAAGTGCAACACAGTAGACTTCCCTATGCCGAGACTGCTCACCTCTCACAGGCAAGAACCACGTCTGTCCACCTCGTGCTGCTACTGCCTGACTTAAGAGATTAGCATTTAGTAGGCACGCAGTCAGTATGTTTGAATGCATGAATAAAGTGCCATGGCAAACTGGATTTCCTGACTCGCTAAGACTTAAAAATGAGCCCTAGATTGCCAAACTTCAAGGAATTCATGTACTTGAAACTGCATTTAGCCCTCCAGCATTTCTGGTAAGTTTCTCTGGTCACTTAAAATATTCCTTCAGAACTTCAGAGGCACTTGGTGCCTCAGGGCGGCTTTTTTTTTTTTTTTTTGTATTTTATTTTAAATTCCAAGATTCACGTGCAGGATGTGCAGATTTGTTACAAAGATATGTGTGCCACTGTTGTTTGCTGCACCTATCAATTCACCATCTAGTTATTAAGCCCAGAATGCATTAGCTATTTATCCTGATGCTATCCCTCCTGCAAGCCCCAAAACAGGCCCCAGTGTATGTTATTCCCCGCCTTGTGTCCACGTGTTCTCACTGTTCAGCTCCCACTAATAAGTGAGAACATGGAGTGTTTCGTTTTCTGCTCCTGTGTTAGTCTGCAGAGGATAACGGCTTCCAGCTCCATCCAGGTCCCTGCAAAGGACATAATCTCATTCCTTTTTACAGCTGCATAGTATTCCATGGTGTGTATGTACCACGTCTTCTTTACCCAGTCTATCGAAGATGGGCATTTGGGTTTATTCCATGGCTTTGCTATTGTGAACAGTGCTGCAATGAACATATGCATGCATGTATCTTTATAACAGAATGATTTATATTCCTTTGGGTATATACCCAGTAATGGGATTGCTGAGTCAAATGGTACTTCTGGTTCTAGATCCTTCAGGAATCACCATACTGTCTTCCACAACGGTTGAACTAATTTATATTCCCACCAGCAGTGTAAAAGCATTCCTGTTTCTCCACAGCCTCGCCAGCATCTGTTGGTTCTTGACTTTTTAATAATCATCATTCTCATTGGTGTCAGATGGTATCTCATTGTGGTTTTGATTTGCATTTCTCTAATGATGGTGAGGTTGAGCTTTTTTTCATATGTTTCTTGGCCACTCAAATGTCTTTTGAGGAGTGTTCATGTCCTTTCAGAGCTGTTATTAAGGACAGTATTATACAGTGTAGGGGAAAAATGATACTTAGGCTATTTACAAATAAATTATTAGACTATGTTATCTACAAGTTATAGGTTAACTGTAAGTCAACTTATACTTAAATAAATTGAATAGAGCATCATTCCTTAAAACAGTGTGATTTAGATTTAATATCTAAGTTTACTCTCTTTTCAGTAACTTGACTGTCTTCATTTTCTTAAAAACACACCCACATGGTTTATTCACCTGTTATATTTTTATGAGCACATTTTATGTACTGGAAGTACAGTGGCAAAGAAAACAGACAAACCCCTGCCTTCACTGAGTTCATATTCCACTTTAGAAAGAAGACAAACAATTAAATACATAAATAATCAAAATATATACTTTGCCAGAGATTGAGATAAGCTATGAAGAAAAAAGGTGAGGTAGGGATGTAGGGTGTATACAAGGAAATGGAATGCAATTCTAATGAAGGCAGACAAGTAAGTTTTTGCTGATCTGCTATCTCAGCACAGACCCCAAGGAGGTGAGGCAGATGACCGTGCAACTATCTGGGGGGAAAATGCTTCAGGAATATGGATCAGAGAGTGCAGACACCTGACATATGTTTTGTTTGTTTGTTTATTAAAAAAAAAAAAAAAAAAAAAAAAAACAAGGAGATATTAAGGCCAGAGTGAGTGAGGAGAGTGATCTTGGGAACAGGCCTAGAAATTGAAACCACAGAGGTAATGGTTGCATCATCTGTGAAATCTGATACACTATTGTATAAACATTAGATTTTTACCCAGGTATATAGCCAATGGAGAGCATAGAAGACGAAAGCAACTTGACCCAAGCTGTATTAAAATAAATGCTCATGCTACTGTGTTAAGAACAGAGGCTGGGGGCCAGACGAGAAGCAGGGAGAAGAGTTAGGGGCACTTCAATAATCCAGGCAATAGAGAATTGACCAATTATCAGACTGAGGAGTCAGAGATTTCAAAATAGCAATGTGACTGTTAAAAACCCAGTTGGAGACAGAGAGAACAACAGTGAGTTTCCTGTTCTGAATAATAAGATGGCTGTTATTATTTTGAAGTATGTTCCTTCCATGCCCAGTTTGTTGAGAGTTTTTAACATGAAGAGATGTTGACTTTTACTGAAAGCCTTTTCTACATCTATTGAGATAATAATTGGGGGTGTTTTTTTTTAGTTCTTTTTATGTGATGAATCACATTTATTGATCTGCGTATATTGAATCAACAACCTCCATCCCAGGGATAAAACCTACTTGATATTTAACTATCCACAGGTCTAAGCTAAGCTTGCAGCATAGGCAGGAGCAGCCCAAAACACATGCTCTCATCCAGCAAACAGTAAAGAGAAGGCAGAAAAGGTCTCAACCAGATTCCTTATCTCAATTGTATAATTTTCTCTTTTCCCTCTGGAGAAGAGCATGTGAAGGGTAGAGAAAACCTGCAAAGGCACAGTAATAGGGACCCTCCCAGTTGGAATCAGAGAAGAGAGGAATATATCGCTCCCGGCCCCAACTTGCTTTTCGTTCACTTAATGTACAAGGTTTAACTGTTAAGCTCATGATAAAGCAAGAATATTAGACATTACATGGGACAAAGTCAGCAGACTATCATGAAAGTCTTGTCCCCACATTTATGAGGTCACTCTCCTAATACCAACTCCTGCTCCACTGTGGATCCACCTCAGACTACTGGTGATCAGGATGGATTTCACCCCCACAATGCTCTGACGTGTGTATTAATAAAAGCAGGATGACCTTTTTCAAGTCTGGACAATCCATCTCTGTTCTATTTCTTATCACAACTTATTTCCAGCCACATTGGCCAATACTCATGAGAATTTCTGCAATGAGATTAAATAATATCAAGATACCTCATATAGTAAAAATACAATAAACTAAAGATACCCAAATTTGGCTATGAATGCTATCCTATCAAATTCACAAAAAAAAATAATAAAATCTGAAGATTAGTTCAAATAAAGATAAAATCCAAAAATTTATAAATCCAAGAGATGCAAAGTATGAAGGAAAATTATCTTACTTTTCTACCAACCAGAAAATGTCCAGGAACAGATGGCTTTACAGACAAACTTTACCAGATGAGTTGATATTACCAAGAGTTGATACCATTCCTACTAAAGCTATTCCAAAAAAAAAAAAAAAATGGAAGAGGAAAGACTCTTCCCTGACTCATTCTATGAAGCCAGTATCATTGATACTAAAGCTTGACAGAGACACAAGAAAAATAGAAAACTTCAGCCAATATATTTGATGAACATCAAAAAGCTAATGCATCACAATCAAGTAGGCTTTATCTCTGGGATGCAAGTTTGGTTCAACATACACAATTCAATAAATGTGAATCACCACATTGAAAAAAGAAAAAAAAAAGAACTCATGATTATCTCAATACATGCAGAGGTTTTGATAAAATTCAACATCCGGTCATGTTAAAAACCTTCAACAAACTAGATATTAAAGGAACATACTTCAAAATAATAAGAGCCACCTATGACAAACCTATAGCTAACGTCACACTTAAAGGGCACAAGCTGGAGCCATTCTCCTTGAAAACTAGCACAAGACAATGATGCCCTCTGACCATTCCTATTCAACATAGTCCAGGCCAGGGCAATCAGGCAAGAAAAAGAAATAAAAGCCAACCAAATAGGAAGAAAGGAAGGCAAACTATCCCTGTTTGCAGATAATATAATTCTATACCTAGAAAACTCCCACAAGTCTCTGCCCAAAAGCTCCTAATGATGAACAACTTCAGCAAAGTTTCAGAAGACAAAAATCAGTGTACAAAAATCAACAGCATTCCTATACATCAACAACGTCCAAGCTGAGAGCAAAATCAAGAATGCAATCTAATTCATCATAACCTCGAAAAGAATAAAATACCTAGGAATATAGTTAAACCATAGAAGTTAAAAAGAAAAAAAATATCTGTATAACAAGAATTATAAAACACTGCTCAAAGAAATTATACAAGACACAAACAAATGGAAAAACTTTCCATGCACATAAGAAGAATCAATATCATTAAAATGGCCATACTTTCCAAAGCAATTTACAGATTCAATGCTATTCCTATCAAGCCACCAATGGCATTCATCACAGAATTAGAAATAGCTACTTTAACAGTCATATGGAACTTAAAGAGACCAAAAAGAAAAGGCAACCCTAAGCAAAAAGAGCAAAGCTGGAGGCATCACATTACCTGGATTCAAACTCTACTACAAGACTACAGTAATCACAACAGGATGGTACTGATACAAAATCAGACACATAGATCAATGGAACAGCACTGAGGGCCCAGAAATGATACAACTACAGCCATCTGATCTACATCAAAATCAACAAAAACAAACAATGAGGGAAGGACTCCCTGTTCAATAAACGGGTAAGTGGCTAGCCATATGCAGAAGATTGAAACTAGACTCCTTTCTAATGCTGTAAACAAAAATAAACTCAAGATGGATTAAAGGTTAAAAGTAAAAACCTAAAATCGTATAAAAATCCTGGAAGATAACCTAGGAAATATCATTCTGGATATAGGACCTGGAAAGATTTTGTATTAAGACACCAAATCAATTGCAACAAAAACAAAATTGACAAATGGGACCTAATTAAACTAAAGAGCTTTCGTGCAGTAAAAGAAATTATCAACAGAGTAAACAGAAGACCTACAGAATAGAAAATATTTGCAAATTCTGCATTTGGCATAGACCTAATATCCAGAATCTATAGGGAACTTAAATAAATGTACCAGTGAAAGACAACCCCAGTAAAACACTGGCAAAGGACATGAACAGACACTTTCCAAAAGAAGATGTACATGTGGCCAACAAGCATATGAAAAAATGTTCAACATCAATAATCATTAGAGAAGTGCAAGTGGAAACCACAATGAGAACCCTGTGAAAACCATTTCACACCTGTCGGAATGGCTGTTTTTAAAACATTTTTTAAAATAACATATGCTGGTGAGGTTGTGGAAAAAAGAGAACACTTATACAATGCTGGTGGAAATGTAAATTAGTTTAGCCATAGTAGAAAGCAATTTGGCAATTTCTCAAAGAACTCAAAGCAGAATTACCATCTGACCCAGAAATCCCATTACCGGTTTCTACCCAAAGGAATTTAAATTGTTCTACCATAAAACACATACACATGTATGTTCATTTTAACACTATTCATAATAGCAAAGACATGAAATCAACCTAAATGCCCATCAATGGTAGAGTAGATAAAGAAAATGTAGTACATATACACCATGGAATACTATGTAGCCTTAAAGAAAGGAATGAGATCATGTCCTTTGCAGCAACATGGATGGAGTTGGAGGCCACTATCCTAAGTGAACTAACACAGGAGCAGAAAACCAAATGCCTCATGTTCTCACTTACAAGCAGGAGCTAAACAATGAGTACGTACGAACACAAAGAAGGAACAACAGACGCTAGAGTCCACCTGATGGCAGAGGGTGGGAGAAGGGTGAGGATCAAAAAACTACCTATCAGATATTATGCTTATTATCTGGGCAGTGAAATAATCTGTAAGCCAAACCCCCATGAAATACAATTTAACTATGTAACAAACCTGTACATGTACCGCTGAACTTGAAATGAAAGTTAAAAAAAAAAAAAAGAAAAAAGTGTATCTTGCTGTCTTGAGTTAGAAGTCCAAAAATGAACATCCTCCTCAATTTCTTATCTTGCAATCTCAACAGAAGGGGCTTTCACAGCTTATGCATACTGGGTGTTCTCTGAGCAGCTATGGCCTGAACTGTCTCTCAATGAAATGTGTTTCTTCAGGTCTCAGTGATATCAGTTCAGTATTAAGTTTGTCTTACAAACTTCACTTTTAAGAAGTACAGAGTGTCAATAGCCTACTTATAAATATCCCACCTTGGCACTACGCCGCCCCCTAAAAACCCCAGGCAAATCTATGTTCCCTGACTCTGTACTTAATGTTTCCAAAAGCCACAGCAAACATTCAGTAGTGCCAGAAGAAAGGGAAAGGCATGGAGAAAGCCTTCCTGGTTTTCTTCTTTCTGCGCTGTCATTTACTTTATGTTGTTAAGGGGTCACAACAAAAGCAAAAGTAGACAAATGTGACTATATCAAACTAAAAAGCTCTGTACGATAAAGGAAACCATCAACAGAATGAACAGGCAACCTAAAGGATAAAAGGGAATATTTTCCAACCATTTATCTAATGAGAGATTAGTATCAAAGATATATAAGGAACTTCTACAATCCAATACCAAAAATCAAATAATCTGATTTTACAATGGGCAAAAGACTGGCACCAACATTTCTCCAAAGAAGACATACAATGGTCAACAGGTATGTTGAAAGCTCAATGTAATAATTAGGGAAATACAAATCTAAACCACAACAATATATTTCACAATAAAACATCACCTGTCAGCATGACTATTTTCAACAACTAAAGAGAAAAGCAGTGCTGGTGAAGATGTAGACAAATTTGCACACTGTTGGTGAGAACATAAAATGGTGTAACCACTGTTGAGAACAGTATGGAGTTTCCTTTAAAATTTGAAAAATAGGACTACCACCAATTCCACTTTTAGGTACATATTTGAAACAGTTGAAATAAAAGTCTCAAAGACAAATCAGCATTCCCATGTTCACTGCAGCATTCATCACAATAACCAAGATGTGGAAACAACCTAAAGTTCGTTGCAGATACATAAAGAAAATTGAGCACATAAATATAATGGACTATTATTCAGCCTTCAAAAGAAGAGAATTCTGAATATGATATAAATAAAGAGTGGAGGACATCATGCTAAGTGAAATAAGCCAATCACAGAAGGGCAAATATTACACGATTGCACTTATATAAAGTATCTGAAATACTCAAACTCACAGAAGCAGAGAGTGGAATGATGGCTGCCAGGGACTGGCGGGAGGGGGAAATAAGGAGCTGTAGTTCGATGGAGTGAAGTTTCAGTTATGCAAGATAAATATAAGATCTACTGTGCAATACAGTATCTACAGTTAACAATACTGTATTGTGCGCTTTAAAATTTTGTTAAGAGGGTAGATCTCATGTTAAGAGTTCTTACCACACACACACCCACACCCACACCCACACCCACACACACACACACCCACCCACCCCCCCCACACACACACACGCAATCATGCAACAAACAAAACATAGAGCAAGGGTAAGATAATTTTACAGGTAATGGATGCTTTTTACCTTGATTGTGATGGTTTCACAGGGGTACGACTATGTCTAAATTCATTAAATTGTATACATTAAATATGTGGAATTTTTATGTATCCGTTATATCTCAACAAATATGTTTTCAAAAATTCTCAAGGATCCATGACCTGCATACTTAAACTCTTATGAAGTAGGAGGGAATGAGACAGGGAATTCAGGGGTAGGGAGGTATGTTTATTTGATATAGAGAATAAAAGAATTTGAGGCCTTCTGTCTTCTCTGAAAAGTAGACAGGAAGGTAAAACTGTAGGATAAAAAGTAGGATGGAGAACGGGATTTGTAATGTTCAAGAGAGTAAAGAAAATTTGAAATAGCCATTTTGGAAAGTGGAGGATACATTGCACAGCAATTTAACTGGACTGTCAATCAGTATGAAAAGACCACTGGAAGTCAACAAAATCTGAATATAGATAGAAACTAATGGTCTCTTTTATGTGAATTTCTCCGCAAGCGCTCAGAAAATGACAACTAAGTTCAGTCACACACACAAAAAAAATGAAGAGTTAAATTCATCCAAATTCCAGTTGTTCTAGTAAGCTGAGGAGAAAATAGGACTAGGCATTTTTAGGATATTGTCAGGGGTAATGTTGCAACTGTAGGTTATGTTTTCTAATTTAGGTTAGGAGAGAAATGAAGAAAGCAGGTAGCAGCAGAATTGGGAGAAAATAGGCAGGTCAATGGTTGGATGGGTTAAAGAGGCTGGAGGATGAGTATAGTGGGGTTATTCCAGCAAGTTGGAGGGAGGGAGGCTATGGTCAGATTTAGATTACTGAATAAGTGATTTTAGAAATGGAGCAGTTATTGATGATGGCAACATTCAAAGGTGTGAATATGAGAATGGATGGTTGAAGTAAAGGATAAAGGGATTAGGGCAGGAGCAAGAGATCCAAGAAAAAATGGGGTTGGCTGGATGGCCATGTGACTGCTAACCATCACAGCTACCCAGGATGACAGAGTGCTGGGCGGAGGGCAAGGTAGTAATGTCACAGCTACCCACGAGGACACAGCACTGGGCAGAGAGGAAGGCAGTAACATCACAGGGTAGCAATAGTGAGGATGAGACAAGGTGGTAAGGCAAATGTCAAGAATCTCAACAACAAAACAAAAAGCAAAACCATTACTTGTCTTAAGCGAGTAAATATCTAGAATTGCATTGAAAAGAAACAAAGATACTCTTCTACCTCCTGGTCTCAGTGAATATGAAACATCAAAAAACAACAGCTGCCACTTCAGATTCAGGGGAACCTGTGTTGTTACAGTAAAGCAAGGTTTTACTTATGGCAAAGACATAGAGGAAATTTATCTTTCCTCTTTTTTCTTTTCATTTCTTTTACAAATATATTAGTATCTGTTTTGTGCCAAAAATTGTTCTAAGTTTGAGAAATACGGTAGGAGAAACAAGGTTCTCACATTTAGGAAGTTTACATTTCCACAGTGAGGGAAAGAAAATATTTTATAAGAATGCATATTGCATAATATAATCTTTATATTGGAGAGAGACTGGGGAGAGGGAGGGGAAGCTCAGCTTCACAGTGTTTGCTAATTTCTATGCTGTAATGACTCCTGCCATGACTGATTCCAGGTACAGATGGCTAAACAACCAGACTGCAAAACTTCTGAAAATTTGGCAGTGAATTCTTATAAGCTGGATAAGCTGGCTCCAATTGGATAAGCTGGCTCTATGCTGGATAAGCTGACTTACCATTGGATGAAAGGTACAGAAAATTTAATTTGAGCTTCTTTATAAGGAGGGTCTTGTGGTCAAATAATCTGTCTCAACTGGCTCTTTCAAGATGCTAGTCCCTTGATCTTAGACTTCCTAGGTTCCAGAGCCTTGAAAAATAAATGTCTGTTCATTAACAATTTTTACCCAGTCTCAGGTATTCTGTTTTGGCAGCATAAAATAAACTAAGACATAAGCCATATTAAAATCCCACTTTCTGTACATAAAATAAACATCACAAACAATGATACACATACACACACAGATTATAATTCACCATGTATAAATAACTCCTACAAATATATAATGAGAAAAAAATAGAAGAGTCTGAAAAAAAGCCATTTACAGAAGATAAATTATAAATGGCCATTACATACATGAAAAGATGTTTTAGTCATTAGCAATTTGAGAAACGGGAATTTAACCACAAGGTGATCCAACTGTACACACGACAGTCACACAAAATCATGGATTGGAAAGTGAAGCAAAGGGAATTCTTACACACTGTTAGTCTGTTTAAACTGATACTATGACACTGGTAGCAGTTCAATGTCTCATAAAGCTAAAGATGTATTTCCCATGCCCCAGAAATTACACTCATATATATGAATATAGACTAATAAAACACATACATATGTTCAAAGAGATAAGCAAAGCATGTTTACGGCAGCAATTTTTGCAATTGAAAAAAAACTGAAAAATTACCTGATTGTCGATCAATTGAGTAATGGCAAGTGTATAACAGTTGTGGAAACAAGTAAACTACAGATACATGTGTAATGTGGATGAATCTTACTAAGCTGATACCGAGCAGGGAAAAGTCATATAAAAGAGTAGACACTTTTATATACAAAGTTTATAAACATGCAAATCTAGGTTACATGTATTGCTTAAAATGTTAACTTACAAGGTAAAAGTATATTGTAAAAAGAATATACATGGTATGATCATCTCCAAATTTCAGATAATGGAAAGAGAGGGGGAATATGAAAAATACTGGGATATTTAATGAGTTGGTAATGTTGTATTTCTGAACTGTATGGTACGGACAAATATATTCATGGTACCATAGTTTAAATCTTTTTTGCACATGTCAAATATGTCATGATATTTTTAAAAGATTCTTAATCTCCTTCATAATTATAGAAATGCAAATATTATAGAAGTTTAATTACCTGGAAAATATATTTATGTGGAAGCTTTCTTCCTCTGAATCATTTCTTTCTCCAGCCTGAAGTAAATCAGCATTTGCACTTCACAAAGAGTTTGACACAGAATTCTAATTTGGAAAGATTATTTTAGAACAAATGGGGAAAAAAAATCCATTCATGAAGGTGTAGCTCTTCAAATGTAATGGGTTTTGCTAGTCTGTAATAAGCCTATAGCATAGCATGGATTCATACAACTTTTTCAGGAAACGTATAAGTGTAGCTTAATGTGATAATGATACATTTAATTGATTTGTTAAAACAAACTTTTTGTAGTGAAACTTTCACAGATCAGTATTTCAATGCCTGTATTGTATAGCCTAGGTGTTTGACATCAAACAGATTTCACTGGCCATTTATATATTTAAAAGATTATTTTGATTAGAATTTTTAAGTAACCTATGCTAAACCAAGGGAACAAAGTAGGTTTATTTTTATGAGTAAATCTTTTGTTTTCAAACATTTAAGATGGCAAATGGAAGGTAACCCAACATTGCTGTGTACAGAGTAGGCATACAAAATAGGTCTTACTTTTCCCACTTTGGAGATAAAATAAACCAAAAAACTAAGAATTAGAAAGCTCAGATAATCTGTATACTGTCAAAAAGCCATAAAGTAGCCAAACCAGTGTACGAGTTCCTTCTTTACTCCAAATCTCACACTGCTAAATCTAAATCTGGATTGCCAGAGTTAGCAAATATGTGTGTGTGTGTGTGTGTGTGTGTGTGTGTGTGTGTGTGTGTGTGTGTGTGTGTGTGTTGGACTCCTAGTTCGATTTTAATTTCAGGTAAACAATGAATAATTTTGTAGTATGATTATTTACTATAAATCTAAAATTAACATTGAATGGACATCTTATATGTTTTCTGGGAAAGCTAATTACTTAACAATATCATTCAGAAAGTAAATACAGGGAGAGATAAAATTAATTTAATAACAAATGAATCCCTTATTATTAGAAACTAGATAATTAGAATCAAAAAAAATAGATAACACATATAAATCTTCTCTTTTCCAAATATTTCTTACAATTTATTGGTGTTTTCCCAAACATCTCTAAAGTCTTCAGCAGGAGAAAACAGAAATATAAATTAGACTTCCAACAATTACATTACTGGCAGTGAAAGATAAATATCTTCATGACTTAGTAATACACCCAAACAATATTGCTGCTGGTAATCTCAAGTAACTTCAGTAACTTAATCATGACAGTTAGCTCTCCAATATCACAATGACAACTGACACCTCACCTAGAGAATGTCAACGTTAACTTCAGGTGAGTCATATTGGTGAAGCTGCTTGTGAAACTATGAACAGCCCCGGTATTAGTAATCATGAACAACAGAAGTTGCAGAAATCTTGACAGCCACTATGGTAATCTGAAAAGTCACGTTCTAACCACTAATATAAATATCTCTCACCTTCAGACATTTTAAGAGTGGGCAACAAGTCAATTCGTCACCCTGGAATTTATTCTATTATACCCAGCAATGAAATATGGTGATTGAAATAAATTATTCTTAAATCCTGAAGACACATATGTCAATGTGTTTCTAAAATAGAAGCTTGAAGATATTTAGCAATAAACATAGTAAATAAAACAAAGAACAGTACCCAAAATGAGAAAGTAAAATTATTTATATGAAACCTTTTTAGTCTACTCAGTAATTTTGATTACTATTAGACATATCAAACACATGCCTAGAGATAATCTAATCAGTGGTTTTGTTTCTCTGCATCTTATTTTTAAAAAAATTTAAATGTCTCAAAAATATTAAAGGTTTATATCTAACTTAATGAGTACAGATTCTAGAGAGCAAAACAAAGCACATGTATTTCATTTTAATGAACATTTACATAGTACTTACAATGCATCAGGAACAATTCTTATCATTCTATTCTTAACACTAACTCATTTGTTATTCCCTCATTATACCATGGGAATCAGTAGTCCAAAGAGATTCAGTAATTTTCCCACAATCATATAAACTAGAGCAGGGCCAGGATTAGAACCTAGGCAAGCTGGTTCCAGAATAGGGATTTTGACCCTAATGACAGACTGGCTCTCCCACATCAAAATGTTGTGTTATTAATTTACAATTGGACTCAAATTATTCCAAGCAACTATCAAGCACCACCAACATGATAGATACTTTACCCAAAGTATCTCAATTTCTTGGCACATCATCGGGAGTGTTTTATTGTCCCTAGGTCATTGGCAAAGCCAGAGAGGTTGAGAGGTTTGAAGAAGATCATAATAGATAGTGACTGTCAGACCTTAGGTTTCAAGCAAGGTCTCTATGGCTTCAAAACCCAAGTCCTCATATACTGATATGCCAATTGGCTTGATTTAGCCATTGTGCAATGTGTGTACATACATATCATATATATGGTAAAACATCATGATGTACATGATGAATGTATACTATTTTTTTCAGTTAAAATAATTAATTTTTTTAAACTCATGTCATTTCTGTTCCTCAAAACAGCTTCCTTATCCTGACTTGAAGTAAGTATCAGGGGTTTTTAGCTTCTCAAAGATCTTTTCTCCTGGGACATATTTTTAGTGAAAGAATAATTGACTACAAGAATACTCATAACTGAGACAAATGAAACACATCTACATGCATGAGCTCATGCACACACACACACCCCCCTACACTTTGATATGTAGGAATAAGTTCTTCAGCTGAGAGTCCTTTAAGAGCAGAACTGAAGGTAACTCATTCTTGTATTCTCAGAGTTTAAGACAGTGTTTAGCATAAAATTTGTGCTCAGTAAATGCTAGATGAAGAAATGAAGGCATCTCCATACTCCTTTAATTTAGGGATTTTTATTAGAGATAAATTTCTGGAAACACATAAATAGAATCTATTATATAGCTGTTCCCAGGACTAGAGAACCACCTATAACTTGGTTCCTAAAGACAGATTCCAGTAAAAACTACAGTTTCTACCACCACCTTCTCCCAACCCCCAAATCAAGCTGAATCTCTTTGAACCTATCAATTAATAAATAGATCTTTGAACAACAACAAACTAACATATCATTAGGAAAAGCTGCTAAGTATATTTCACTTACTGTTACACTGGGCCAAATATCCTCTTATTACTGCACTGAAGTTTACTGACTTCATCTTTCTGCAAATGAAAAAATAAATGCCTTTCCTAAAGAAATCCAAAAAATTAGAAATATGAATGGTGAAGTAAAAATTCCAAATATTTCAATCTGAGTAAAAGAAACCATTAAGCACTACCTAGATGTTTTGCTTCATACCTTTGCCAACATGAATGTAGATATTTTACAAATACATTTTTATTTACAAAAATAAAACATATGCACATACATACTTGTATTTATATATTTATATTTAGGTAAGTCCAGATGTACCATATTGTGTGATGCTGTGTATGCATGTATACACACAAGCACATATACTGAGGAAGCCCTCAGCTGAAAGATGGTTTGTTTTATAAGTTTTTTGGATTTTTGATTACACAATTATTTAAAATTAACTTGACATAGTTTTTGTCCTCAAAGGTCAACCACATAATACAAAAGACAAATATATATAAATACTATTAGGGGAAATACAGTGTGGGAAAGAAAGGAAATGCATTAAAATATACTAGACATGAAACACAGAAATCTGCTTTAAATTGGTTATTGGTCTTATAGTTCAATAGAACATTTTTAAACCTCATTGCTGTGCTGTGATCCATATAACAGAGCTCTCTGAGGGGCTGAAAACAAGAGAGAAGGTCACACACAGAAGCCTCTTAAGAGCAGTGATGTATTAAGCAAATGATCTCACCAAAACACTGCATTTGCAACGAAGAGCATACAAAACAATTCTCATCTTTAAATCAAACAGAAAAACACACAAGTACTTTATCTGTGGAAATAATTATTATACCAGTTAAATATTCCAGCAGCCTCTCCCATCAAGTCTAATTTTACTGTTTAAAGACATCTCTCTTCCCCCATCAAAAAAAAAAGAAAATTAATCAAATAAAAATAATTAAAATAAAAGCATTAAAATAATCTGTAGTCTTTCTAAAATAAATTACGAAGACATATTTGAAATCCCTATAACATCTAAGCACAATACTGAGGATCTTCTATTTAAACAACAAAGTAGATTTGTGATATGCAATTAATAGAGTAGTTTTCAGCTCAAGTTTAGCTTCCCAAAAGCTGCATTATGTCACCAATTTGAAAGAAATGTGATGGAAATGATTGTGCATGTTGCTGTGAGTAAATGTATGTGTGAATTCAAGTCAAGTATATGTGATCTTAAGAAGAATCAAAATATCTGTAAGCTATATTTTGATGTAGATCATCAAATTTCTGCACCACACCTCTTCATCAAACTTGCCTACTCACAATAAGAAGCTCTCCACAGGAAGCAACCAATTTATGCTGCTTTCATGGCTGCTTTTAAAGAATTCCAATTTGTATCAACTATTTATTCTGTGTTGCAGCAAACTATATCCAAAATCTCTTGTCCATTTGGATTTCTGCCACCACAATATGCAGCAGTGTTAATATTATAACAGCTCATCATCAATAGCATCATCAGAGCCAGAATGTGTTAAACAGTTTTCATACATATAATGCTCTTTTGGAGGCTACAGAAAAGTGAACAAATAGAAACTCTTCTCGGGACTCTGAGTCATGTAAAACAGGTAACACTGTAATCATCATTTGCATGTGATGCATAAAAGCTATAGAATAAAATTTAATCAATTTGTAGGCTGGCATTGGCTTAGTACGTAAGTCACCACGAAACCATGGAAAATTCCCCCTTTCTCTCAACGTTAGTTTCTCTATCTGAAGAAGAAAAGATGGATCTCCCATGGGATGCCTGTAATTTCTCTGTCTCTAACATTCTATACCTTTCAGTGAACATAATAGATCATTGCATGGGAAGAAACAACCCAAGTACTGCTGAAGTAAAATCATTAATTGTTTGGCTCAATGAGTCATCTAAATCCAGCAGCATCAGTCAGTCCTTTTAAAAAAACAGTGCATCCTATATATCACTCCTTTAGGCACTTAGTGTTGCTACTGTAATCTGCAGAATATGCAGCAAATTACATCTCTTCATATAGAGAGTTTTCACTCCCAAACACTAATACTCTACTAATTTTCTGAAATGAATTATCAGCTTCAGAAGACACCATGATTCCTTCTATTACATCTGCCTTAGTCTGCTGGCCTACTTTCGAGGCTTGCTTCATGCTGTTCCTGATGCCCTGAAAGCTTTTTTGCTTTGCACTTAGTCAATTCCTTCTCCTCCTTCAGAACTCAGCTCCAGTGTCACTTTCTTGGAAAAATCTTTCTGAGAACACCTGCCTGGGTCCAGTACCCACAGGATGGTCATGAATAGGGGCATGAACTTTTCATGGTAACAGGCGTCACATTTTAAACAAGTTAATGCAGCTTTACTTATGAAGCTCTTAACACTAGGAAATCAGAGATGAAACTTGGTTTTGATTAGTATCACCTTGTACAAAGGCTAATAAATAGTGAAACCCCAATGAATATTTTAAATGGAAAGAGATTGTCTTTCATACTATTTTAACACAATATAACAAATTTTAAATTACAATATTGTTATTATTACTTTTAGCTTCTCTCCACAAGCCCTTCCTTAGAGCTTAGAAATGAAATAAGCCAAAGCCTTAAAATTCTACCTTTAGGAACTAATACGTTTGGATATTTGTCCCCCCAAATCTCATGTTAAAATACAACCCCCAACATTGGAGGTGGGGTCTACCTGGAGAAAGTGTTTGGGTCATGGAGGAAGATCCCTCATGAATCTCTTGGTTCCATTCCTTTAGTGATGAGTGAGTTCCCATTCTATTATTTCATGTGAGATCTGGTTGTTAAAAAGAGTCTGGCACCTCCCACTCCACACTCCCTTTCTTACCATGTGATACCCATGCTCCCCTTCACCTTCTGCCACAATTGTAAGTTCCCTGAGACCCTCACCAGAAACAGATGCTGGTACCATGCTTCTTAGGCAGCATGTGACCCCATGAGACAAATAAATCTCTTTTCTTTATAAATTACCCAGCCTCAGGTATTCCATCATAGCAACAAAAAATAGATTAACACATGAACTATATAAACCCACAGATCAACAAAGCAACAATTTATATGGATGCACTTGATTTCCAATTATATAACTAAAAGCCTCAACCTCTGAAATGCCATTCTTGCCCTGCGTTCTTAAATGACAGAACATTTGGAAGAGATATGAAAATGAAACAAATATCACTAAACATTGTCAGTTTATACAGGTGACCAATTTAAAACTATATTGCTGAATAATGGGGAAGGGGCTTCAAGACAGCTGACTAGAGGCATCTGATATTTGCCTCCTCCAAAAAGAAGAACCAAAATACTAAGTAGATCACCACATTTTGAATATGTCATTTCAGGAAAAACACTGGAGTTCAACAGAGAAGTGACAGGAAATACCTAAACCAAAAGATAGCTTTATTGTCTTAAGATGAGCTGGGAACCTGGAGAGGCTTCCCAAAACAAGGAAAGGATAATGGAGAGATGTCCAATGGTCCACATGTCTACCATAGACTCTTGCAATTCTAGCCAAAAGAGAGCCCTTCGAACTTCATGGGCTCTGAGACTGGCATTGGAGGCTGCCTGGAGACCACATGATGGCATTGCCCTAGAAAGAGTGTTCAGACCAGGTACCACACATTCTGCTAAGTCCTAAACATTTATAGCAAAGTACCATTTCAGCCATGTCTCTACTAGATAGTGTCGTGCCCTGGGGCACAACAGCCCCTACATCTTCCACAACCATGGAACCCCATTGAAATCCTTCATCCATAGACAACACTGAAGCTGGCTGCTCCTGCCAGGGCCAAAGTGCAAGCCTTTGGCAATGACCCTATTGTCCCAGCAATGGAGTTCCCATGCATTTGCATATGATTCGAAGACAGATTGCAACACTTGTAGCTGCTGCCACTGTAGACTGCCACTGCCAGGGCTGATGCATGAGTGAAAAACAAGCTCCCTACCCACACGCCTACAGTTGTTCCTACTGAAAACAACCCCACCTTCCCCAATAGCAGGGCTGAAGTGAAGCCACTATCACTGCATCCAAGCATTCTACCAGTAGCTTGAGGATCACTTCCTCCCTGCCTACCATAGCCAGTGCCTACATGCACTACAGGAGGCCTAAGAATAGGTCCTACCAGTCAGGAACCACACCTCCCCCAATGCCCAGACATGCCATATGAGTACTAGGGGACTGCCAAGCTCAGTCCACCACCACTGTCATATGGCATTATTCCCAGGGGCCTAAGGTTGGGCCCACCCAACCAGCTTTGACCACTAAGGCGGCCACCCACCTACATGTGTCACCTGCAAGTCTGGGGACTGGCCCACTCAGCCCATTCCAGCTAGCACCACCACCAGTGCAGATGGCTTGGGAGCTACAGAGTTGTACCATCACTGCTATTGCTATTAACCACACCGTGTCCAATGCCAAAGGACCCAAAGATTTGCTTACCCACCTAGCCCATTACTGTCACTATTGATATCTGAACTAAGCCCAAGAATCAGTCCACCTGGACCCACCAACACCACTGCCAAGGTACTCTACCCTGTTGCTCAAGGAAAGGCATCTTCAGCCCGCCACTGCCAACACTGGGGCCCAAGGACTGGCACACTTAGTGTCCCAATCTGCAGCAAAATTATACCACAGACTTCACTAACAACCACAACCTAAGCTATTCAGAAAATCACAGATGCCATTGATGTTGTTTGCAGCCAAAGAAATCATATGAAGACTACACTGCTGCATGCACCCAGAATCAAAGCCCAAGTGACCTAACCAACCAGAACCATATATACATTTTCAGGAAAAAGTCTTCCCCAGTGAAAGCAAATTCGAAATATTGAGTGATACAACTGCTACCCCAGATGCACAGATATCAACTTGAGAACACAGAAAACACTAAAAAACAAGGAAATGTGACATCTCCAATGAAGTACAATAATTTTCCAGTAACAGATTCCAGTGAAAAAGATATTTATGAAATCCCAGGAAACAAAATGTCAAAATAATAATATTAAAGAAGATCAGCAACAAACAAGAGAATACAAAAAAAAAAAAATCAGAAAAACAATTCAGGATATGAATGAGAAATTTACCAAAGGGAAAGATGTCATAAAAAAGAACCCAATAGAAATTCTTGAAGTAAAGAATTCATTAAATGAAATACAAAATACATTTAAAAGCTTCAAGAGTAACTAGATAATGCAAAAGAAAGAATTTCAAAACTTGAAGACATGTTTTGAAATAACTCAGTGAGACAAAATTTTTTAAAAAATGAACAAAGTCTATGTGATATATAAAAAAATTAAGCAAAAAAATATTTAAATTGTTGGTGTCCCAGAAGACAAGGTAGAAACAGAAGGGATGGAAAATGTAATTAATAAAATTATACCTGAAAACGTCCAAGTTTAGCAAAAGATTTTGACATTTAAATATAAAAAGCTCAGAGATGCCCCAAAAAATACAATTCAAAAATGTCTTCTCCACAGGACATCAGAGTAAAACTGTCAAAAGTCAGTAACAGAGAATTCTAAAAGCAGTAAGGGAAAAGCTGTCACTTATAAAAGAATCTCTATCAAACTCACAGGCTAATGCTCTTCAGAAACTTAACAAGCCAGGAGAGAATGGTATGAATGATAGACTCAGGTTGCCAAAAAAAAAAAGAAAAAAAGGAAAAAAAAAAAGCTGCTAGTCAAGGAATACTATAACCAGCAAGTCTTTTATAAATGAAGGAGAAATAAAGTATTTTCCAGTGAAACAAAAGCTAGAGGAATTCATCACCATTAAACTAAGCCAACCAAAAAATGCTTAAAGGAATCCTACACGTGGAAGCAAAAGGACAATATCTACCATCATGAAAATGCAAGAAAGCTTATAGCCCACTGGTAAAGCAAACACACAAATAAAAAAAGAGAAAGTACTCAAATGTTTCTACTACAGATAATCATCAAAACAACAATAATAAGCAGTAACAGAGAAAGAAAATAAAGGAGATACAAAACAACCAGAAACCAACTAACAAAATGGCATATTTAATTTAATGCCAAATTAATCATGTTGAATATAAACTAAACTTCTACTTAAAAGATATAAAATTGGTAAATGGATAAAAAAAAGTTATGATCCAACTATATGCTGCATACAACAAACTCATCTCACCTGATCTGTAAAGACACATATAAACTGAAAGCTAAAGGACAGAAAAAGATTTTCCATGCCAGTAGAAATGAAAAAATGAGCAGGAGCAGCTATACTTAGACAAAACATATGCTAAGTCAAAAACAGAAAAAAATAGACCAAAAAATCATTATAAAATGATAAAGGAATCAATTCAGCAAGAGCATATATAATTCTAAACATACTTGCAACCCAACACTGGAGCACCCAGCTATATAAGCAAATATTAGTAGTTCTAAAGACAGAAATAGACTCCAATACAATAATAGTTGGGGACTTCAACACGCACCCAACATTAGACAGATAATTTAGACAAAAAATTAACAAAAAAAAATAGATTTTAACTGCATTTTAGACCAAGTAGACCTAACAGACATTTATAGAATACTTAATCCAACAGCTATAGAATATTCATTTTCTCAATCAGCACATGAAACATTCTCTATGATAGTCTATATGCTAGGACACAACAACTCACAAAACATTTTTTAATTGAAATAATATCAACTATCTTTACAGACTACAAATAAATAAAACTGGAAATTAATAACAAGAACATTGGAAACTGTAAAAATACATTACAATATTTGGAAATTAAACAACATGCTCCAGAATTGGGTGAAGAAAGAAATTAAGGCAACAATTTAAAAATTCTTGAAACAAATGAAAATCAAAACACAACATACCAAAACCTATGATGTATAGCAAATGTGGTGCTTAAAGGGAAGTTCATAGCAATAAATGCCTACAACAAAAAATAGAAAGGTTCTAAATAAACAACCTAACCATGTACTCCAGGTAGCTAGATAAGTAAGAACAAACCCAAAATAACAGAAGGAAAGAACAGAATTAAATAAAATAGACACTAAAAATAAATGCAAGGGATCAATAAAATAAAAAGTTGCTCTCTTGAAAAGATAAAAACTGATAAACTGCTAGCTAGACTAACCAAGAAAAATAAAAGGGAGAAGATCTAAATTTAAAAAATCCAAAATGGAAAAAAAAAAGATTAGAAGTGATACCACAGAAATTAGGATTATCAGAGACTACTATGAACAACTAGACAGTATCAAACTGGAAATCCTAGATAAAATGGATAAATTCCCAGACACATACAATCTACCAAGATTGAATCAGGAAGAAATGGAAAATGTGAACAAACCAATAATGAGTAATGAGATTGAATCACTAACAAAAAAGTCTTCCAAAGCATGGTGGTGCATGCTTGTAGTCCCAGCTTCTTGGGAGGCTGAGGCAGGAGAATCGCTTGAAGCTGGGAGGTATAGGTTGCAGTGAGCCAAGATCCCTCCACTGCACTACAGCCTGGGAGACAGCAAGATTCCATTGAAGAGAAGGGGGGAGGGGTGGGGAGGGGGAAAGAGAGAGAGAGAGAGAAGGGGAGGGGAGAAGTGGGGAGGGGAGGAGAAAAAGAAAAAATCTCCCAACAAAGAAAACTCCAGGACCGGATGACCTCACTGCTGAATTTCATCAAATTTTCAAAAACTAGCACCAATTCTCTTTAAACTATTTCAAAAAAGATGAAGAGGAAGAAATTCTCCCTAGCTCATTCTATGAGGATGGCATTACCCTGAAACTAAAATCAGACAAGGACAAACAAAAAAAAAAGAACACTGCAAGCTAATATTCTTGATGAACACAGAGACAAAAACCCTCAACAAAATACTAACAAACCAAATGCACTGGCACATCAGATAGATAATACACCATTTTCAAGCAGGCTTTAGACCAGGGATGCAACAATGGTTCAACATGCATAAATCAACTAATGTGAGATGCATAACATCAACAGAACTTAGGACAAAAACCATATAATCATCTCAATAGATACACAAAAAGCATTTGAGAAAATTCTACAGCCCTTCATGATAAAAACTCACAACAACATGGGCAGAGAAGGAATCTATCTCAACATGATAAAGGCTATATATGACAAACCCAGAGCTAACATCATACTAACTGGTGAAAAGCTGAAAGACTTCTCTAAAATCCGGAACAAGACAAGAATATCCACTTTCATCACTCCTATTCAGCATAGTACTGGAACTCCTTGCCAGCGGAGTTAGGCAAGAGAAGGAAATAAAAGACATTCAAATTAAAAAAGAAGTCAAATCGTCCCTGTTTCGAGATTACATGATCTTTTATCTAGAAAAATCCAAAGACTCCACAAAAAAACTTAGATTCGATAAATGAGTTCATTAAAGTTGCAGTATACAAAATCAGCATACAGAAATTAGTATTTCTACACACTAATAATGAACCAGCTGAGAAAGCAAATAAGAAATGTAAGCCATTTATAATAGCTACCTAAAAAAAAAAATCCCTAAGAATGAATTCAATCAAAGAGGAGAAAAACCTCTAAAAGAGAAACTACAGAACACTGATGAAATAAATTAAAGAGGACATGAAGAAATGTAAAGATATCTCATGTTCTTGGATTGAAAAAATTAATATACTTAAAATGATTACAGTACCCAAAGCAATCTGTAGATTCAATGCAATTCCTATCAAATTTCCAATATAATTTTTGACAGAAACAGAGTTCTAAAATGCATACAGAACCAAAAACAAACCCAATAGCCAAAGCAATTCTGAGCAGAAATAACAAAGCTGGAGGCAACACACTACCTAACTTCAAAATATATTGTAAAACTAAGTACCCAAAACAGCATGGTCTGGCTATAAAAACAGACACACAAACCAATGGAACAGAATAAAGAACCTAGAAATAAATCCACATATTTATAGCCAACTAATTTTAACAAAGGCACCAAGATTATACATTGGGGAAAAAGAACCTCCTTCAATAAATGGTGCTGAGAAAATTCAACATCTATATGCAACAGAATGAAACTGGACCTCTATCACTCACCATATACAAAAATCAACTCAAGACGGATTGAAGACTTAAACAAAAGACCTGAAACTAGAAAACCTCTAGAAGAGAACAGAGAAAACATAATAGAAAATTGGTTTAAGGCAAAACATTTTTGGCTAAGACCACAAAAACACAGCCAGCAAAACCAAAAATAGACAAATGAGACTGTATTAAACTGAAAACCTTCTTTACAGCAAAGGAAACAATCAACAAAGTGAAGAGACAACCTATGGAATGGGAGAAAATATTTTCAAAGTAGTCATTCAACAAGGGGTTCATATCCAGAATATATAATGAACTCAAACAACTCAATAACAAAAATAATAATTCCATTAAAAACTGGACAAACACCACAAATGTACACTTCTGAAAAGAAGAAATACAAATGGCTAATAGGTATATGAAAAATGCTCAAAATCACTAACATCATTAAATACAGATCAAAACCACAATATCACCTTACCCCAGTTTGAATGCTATTATTTAAAAGACAAAAAATAGCAGATACTGGCAAGGATGCAGAGAATAGGGAACTTTCTGACATGGAGTTTCACTCTTGTTGCCCAGGCTGGAGTGCAATGGTGCGATCTCAGCTCACCACAACTTCTGCCCCCCAGGAGCAAGAGATTCTCCTGCCTCAGCCTCCTGAGTAGCTGGGATAACAGGCATGCTCCACCACGCTTGGCTAATTTTTTGTATTTTTAGTAGAGACAGGGTTTTTCCATGTTGGCCAGGCTGGTTCTCGAATTCTCGACCTCAGGTGACCCGCCCACCTCAGCCTCCCAAAGTGCTGGGATTACAGGCATGAGCCACCATGCCCAGCCGAGTAAAAGGAATTATATAGTGCTAATAGGATGTAAATTACTACAGCCACTATGGAAAATAGTATGGTGACTTCAAAAAAAAAAAAAAAAAACACCTACCATATGATCTAGCAATCACACTGCTGGGCATATATCCAAAGAAATCAGTATATCAAATGGATACATGCACCCCCATGTTTATTACAGCACTGTTCACAATAGCAAAGATATGGAATCAACCTTAAGTGTCCATCAACAGAAGAATGGATAAAGAAAATTTCATATATATACACAGTGGAATACTAATTGTCAGGTATAAATAAGAATAAAATCATTGCCATTTTCAGCAACATAAATGGAACTGGATGTCATTATGTTATGTAAAATAAGCCAGGCACAGAAGGACAAATAATGCGTGTTCCAACTCATATGTCAAAGCTATAAAAAAAATCGATCCCATGTAGGTAGAGAGTACAACAATAGAATCCAAAGACTGGAAATCATGTGTCAGTGGGTTAGGGGATGAAGAGAGGCAGGTTAATGGGTACAAATGCACAGTTAGATAGAGGAGTAAGTTTTTTTTTCTTTGTAACATTTATTGATTTCTTTTCTTGAACTAGGTAAGCAATTGCAAGTTACATCGGAAAGCATACATTTCTGGATATCTTTAACTTATACAATATATTTCTTTTTGTGGGGGGATGGAAACATTTTATTATATTTATTATGCAACTATCTTGCATGTTCTTCAAATGTACCCCAAAACCTAAAATGCAATAAAAAAAGTAAAAATAAAAAAAAATTTTTTTTAAAAGATAGAAGAGTAAACTATAATGGTTTGTGACAGAGTAGGGTGACTGTAGTTAAGAACAAGATATTGTATATTTCAAAATAGCTAAAAGAGAGGACTTAAAATGTTCCCAGTTCATAGAAATGATACATACTGGAGGTAAAATTACAGGGTATAAGTACCCTGACTTGGTCATTACACATTCTTTGCATGTAACAAAATATCTCATGTATTTCATAAATATGTACAAATATTACATATCAATTTTTTAAGATTTTAAAAAATAAAATTATATTGCTTGCACTTGAGTAAGTTTCAAAAATCTTCCTAAAAAGTAAAATGTTGGATTAAAGTATGAATGATCTTTTGCAAAGCAAGTTTGACACAGGTGGTAAGTGAGCGTACTTTCTTTTCATATAAAATAAAAAGCTTCTCATAAATTACTAAGTCCAATCTATAATTTATTATTTATGGTTAATGTTTTATATCACTGCAGGCCAAATTTAAATGTCATACAGTTCTACCCACCCCATCCACTAGGTGTCTTAGTGATTTGGCTGGAATAAATTTAGGGTTTGGAAATTCAGGGTAACGGCCTGCAATACAGTGAAAGAGGAGAATGTTAATGACACAAATTGTTTTCTATGTTCCTATTCTTTTTATCAGGAAGAATTAGCTTTGTTCTTTTTTCTATAAAGTGCTTCTTTAGATTTTATTCCCCAGAAGTTTAAAGTGGTAAAGATACTTCGGGGACTTTAATCCAAATTATAGAACATTTTTTCTCCATTTAAAAACACATTGTTCAACGAAAATGAGGGGGTGCAATTATAGTAAACTGGATAATTTGTTTTATCTCATCTTCCCTAATATCTTAAAATTTGGGTTTCAAGCACAAACATTTATAACATTCAATTTAAATTTTGAGGCTGCATATTGCCTTAAGGTACTTATTAAGAATTCCATATAAAATTAGAATAAAGTAAATATAAAATCATTTCTATACATTGAAGAGAAAAAATAAACTCCTTATTTTAGGGAATAATGTCATTTTCTAAAATTTCTAAAAAGAACTGCTTATTCCTATGGAAAAGTATTCTATAATTCATATAATTCAGATGAGGGTTGCTAATTATAGCAATCAACTTCTGCACCACAGAGCAGTATAGACTATTAAAGATGTGGCCATCCAACCAACAGAATGGAAAAAAATTTTTGCTATCTACCCACCTGACAAAGGGCTAATATCCAGAATCTACAAAGAGCTGAAACAGATTTACAAGAAAAAAACAAACCCTTTCAAAAGTGGGTGATGTATATGAACAGACATTTTTTCAAAAGAAGACATGAGACCAACAAACATATGAAAAATTACTCATCACCACTGGTCATTAGAGAAATGCAAATCAAAACCACATTGAGATACCATCTCACACCAGATAGAATGGTGATCATTTAAAAATCTGGAGACAACAGATGCTGGAGAGGATGTGGAGAACTAGGAACACTTTTACACTGTTGGTGGGAGTGTAAATTAGTTCAACCATTGTGGAAGACAGTGTGTCAATTCCTCAAAGACCTGAAAACAGAAATTCCATTTGACCCAGCAATCCTATTACTGGGTATATACCCAAAAGATTATAAATCATTCTATTATAAAGACATGTGCACATATATGTTCACTGCAGCACCATTTACAATAGCAAAGACCTGGAACTAACCCAAATACTCATCAATGACAGACTGGACAGGGAAAATGTGGCACATATACACCATGGAATACTATGAAGCCATAAAAAAAAGATGAGTTCGTGTCCTCTGTAGGGACATGGATGAATCTGGAAACCATCATTCTCAGCAAACTGACACAAAACAGAAAATCAAACACTGCATGTTCTCACTCATAGGTGGGTGTTGAACAATGAGAACACATGGACACAGGGAGGGGAGCATCACACACTGGGGCTGTTGGAGGTGCTAGGGGAGGGATAGTGGAGGGTGGGGAGGTTGGGAAGGGATAACACAGAGAGAAATGCTAGATATAGGTGACGAGGATGGAGGCAGCAAACCACTTTGCCATGTATATACCTATCCAGCAATCCTGCATGATCTGCACATGTAACCCAGAACCTAAAGTACAATTTAAAAAAAGAGAGAGAGAAAGAAAAAAAGAAAAAAATGTGGCCATCACAGACCTCAAACTCTGCCACAGGAATTGGCCTAAATATCATGATAAAATTAAAATTCTCAAATGCTTTTATGGACCAAGCCTTGTTCTAACATGTATTAATTCAGTCAGACTCATCCTTAGTATTTCTGAGGTCCCAGGCAAGAATAAAAATGAAGCCTACATTTCTTATGTCTAATTTGAATGTTATAAACAAAGCCTATGCCCAAGATGAAAGGACTTACCCAAAACAAAATTAGAGACTAAACATACCCACAGGGAACAAGAGTGCATCAACTCCTCTCCATTATCTCACTTCTTACTCAGGATTTTCAGACCACTCTAAAAGCCTCCCTAAACCATATCACCCTAGCAAAACGGAAGGAGGAGTTAGTGTTATTATCTGAGGAGCCGAGTGTGCTCAGCCACCTCCTTTGGAGCATCCAAGGCAAAGCAAAAGCGGCCTTCCTGGTTTCTCAAAGCAGAGGCTGTGCACAGCTCCTCCCCTGACACTTAGTGCTCTGCCCACTGCCCCCAGTGTTTGGGTCCTCTCCCCTAATTCTCACTTGCCCATTTGGTTGTTGATGTTTCAAAGCCTTCGTATCAGATTGAAAACAAAAATTCAGAGAATTTCAAACTTTGATATTTGTGAAGGCCTTGTATTATCCTGTTAGGGTTCCCATGACTAAATACCTCAGACCAAGTGTATTAGTCTGTTTTCACACTGCTATAAAGTAATTTATAAAGGAAAGAATTTTCATTCACTTACAGCTTCCACATGGCTGGGAGGCCTCAGGAAACTTACAGTCGTGGTGGAAGGCAAACATCTTACATGGCAGCAAGCGAGAGAAAGCATGTGAGCACAGGAAAAGCTACCATTTATTAAAACCATCAGATCTTGTGAGAATTCACTATCATGAGACCAGCATGGGGGAACCCGCCTCCCTGAGTCAGTCACCCCTCCATTGCACATGGGGATTACATTTCAAAATGAGATTTGGGTGGGGACACAGAGCCAAACCATATCACTGGATAACTTAAATAACAAATATTTTTTCTCAAAGTTCTGGAGGGCAGAAGTCTGAGGTTGACGTGTCAGTCAACAGTGCTGCTTTCCTTCTCAGGCCACTCTTCATGGCTTGTGAAAGCTGTTTTCTCCCTTTGTCCTTACATGGTTTTTCCCTGATGTCTGCACATCATCGGCATTTTTTTCAGAGGTCCAGATTTCCTCTTCTTAAAATGACACCAGTCAAATTGGATTAGGGCTCAACCTAACAGCTTATGTTAATCTAATCACCTCTTTGAAGACCCTGTCTCCAGTTATAGTTACATTATGAAGTTAGGAGAAGTTAAGCCTTCATCTTATGAATTTGAAGGAGACAAAATGAAGCCCATAATAGCCCTCTTCAGTGTAAGACCTGAACAGGAACCTCTCTTGCCCAGGTCTACAAACAAAACTTACCTCATTTTAAAAGCTTAAGATTAACACCATATTACAGATAAAGACATTGAGGCACAGAGTGGTTAAGTAACATTTACAAGATCACAGAGGTATGAAGCAGGTGCTGCAGCTCCAGAGCCTGTGCTTTTAGCCACAACCCTCTATGAGCTCTCCATGAAGGCAGCACACATAACCAAAACTAAATCAGAGACTCTTCCAGGAGTGTTTGAATCTGAGCTGGGGAAAGAGCTCTGTCCTCTCTAAACCACAAATGTAGCTCATGAGCTGCTCCTGGTCATTCCCACTATCATCTGGAAAAACTTGCCTAAAGGAACCAAATGCTCATCTGAAGACAGGCAGAGCAGAGACATGCTGGACCTGCTAGGTTGGTCCTGGTTGGCCCTGCCCCTTTGAGGCTTGACTAGTCTCCCTTTGAATACACGTACTAACTAGCATCCTTCTGGTAAATCTTTCTGTTTGTTCCTGCTTTGTTTGATAAGAGTATCTGTTGCTTAGAACCAAAATAATCTGGACTAACACCAAGTAATCCCGAGAACGATTATATAAAATTCTATTTGCTTTGCTGATGATCTCTCCTTATTCTTTAGATCCAGCAGACAAAGTTAAAACAAATCAACCTAAGAAGCCACCTTGTTTAAATCAGCTCTTTTCTTGCAAAAATTCTGCTTTGCCAGTCTCCATGTTAGGATGTTTATAAAAGAACAGGAAGCCTCTTCCAATGACCTGACCAGCAGGAACTATTTTAGAAACCAGCTCTGTTCTCTCTGTTCTCCATCCCTCAAATTTTCACTCTTACTTTTCTTCTCCTTTATCACTGTAGTGTGACATGCTGAGATTTTTAAGAAGGATTCATTAAATTGTAATATATCATTTGACAAGAAGAAGTGAAAAGCATTCTACAAAATTCATCAGTACTGCAAATACAAAAAGCAAACCACAGGTACTTTAAAGATTCCCATTATCTGTTGGAGTAGAAGACGTGATAACAGTAAAAAGCAATTAAGTAGTCAGGATACAAATCTTGGTGAGAAATAATTCAGATTCTATAAAATAATTCTAAATTAAAATGCCACCAACTGTGGTTACACATGATTAAACAGATTCAGTCAATTTAGGCAGAACTATCAACCTGGCTGGAGTGAGGACATGGCCTTAATTAAAATATTTCTATGTCGCTGAAAATTCATTTTCATAGTCACACCGAATAAATGGTTGGAAATTTTTAAAAGCAAAGAGATTGATTTCTGTTTATTTTAGCTTCTTATCAGAATTAATATACTCTTTGTATGTTCACTGTAACTCCAATACTGTGTTCTCCATTGCCAGGGGATATAAATTAGTAAGAAATACCATTCTTGGACTCCAAAAGCATGGGAAAACAGTACAGGTAAAAGACAAGTGGAGAACAGTATTTGTTGCTCCCAACAAAATGGAAAACCTTTTACCCTCCTGTGTATCTAGTGGAGTTATAAATACATATTAGGTTCTCAATTCATAATTGTTGATTAATGAATAATGCTGTGAGAATATATGCTACAGACCAACATTTTCTGAATTACTTCGACTGCAGTGCATAGTAAAAATTTTTAGTATGCTGACACCAAAATGAATCCATGAGAATAGACAAGGAAAAAACTTATTAACAAAACATGTATGCCAGCTTATAAGCCAAAATTCTTAACATTGACAGGCATCATAAAATATACAAATATCTTATTTCAAAGGTTATACAGTCAGCACAGCCTCTGAATCAATTCTCAACTTCGAGTCTAACATCACTCATTCTGCATTATATGCTGATCTCCCTAACCACTTGGTGGGATTTGGGCTAAACCACGACAGTTCTTAGGGACAGCTGGATAATTGTTATGTCATAACAACAATCATAACAACATGTTCTGATATTTCACATAAATGTTTAAAACATATTTTAGAAGTAAATATCTCCCTAGTCATTGTTTCTTTTCACCAGGCTCCTATGCTTATCTGTAGAAGCAGAATGGCAAGGAGCATGGGCTGCAGGAAGACTCACTTTGTTCCAGACTCTACCACCTAATAGCTATGTGAGTGTGGACAGGTGACCTGATAACTCTGGGCCAGGATAACCTCAGATGGTGATAATAATGATAGTTTTGTGATAATAATGGTATTTTACTCTCAGGAGTAGTTGAAATAATCTGTATAGTTGGGATAACACCTGGTACCTGGTAGGAGCTTAATAAATACAATACTTTTTTAGGATGGTGGTGTCTACAGTAAGAAAGATGTAATTCAGAGAATGGAGCCATACTGGTCAAATGGTGTGGGGACTTCAGCTAGGCCTTGAAGATGTATGAGCTCTCCCATGGGGTCTCAGTTTCTGCTGAAACTACGCTTAGTATACCTGCCACACTGAAAATATTTAACAAATATGGAATTAATGACAACAGAATTAAGACATGACCTGTATTGACCAAACCTGGAGTATTAAAATTGTCTCAGAACAGAAGATTGGCACATTTTTGAGATTTTAGACCAGTAGGCAGACTTTACGGCAACTGCAGACCAATACTGTCTCTTGGTTCCTAGCAATGACAAAAAGATGGATGATCAAGAAAGTCCAAGTTGCCTTACATTCTGATTCGGTAGACGAGATCCCTGATTTCTCTCCCTTCCCATTATTTGAACCTGACCTTTCCACAACAAATCTAGTATCAGCCTGTTTGGCCTTTGATCACCACAACCCTGGTGCCACCCGGTGAGTCCTGGTATGACAGACAGGAAGACACAAAGCTACATTTATTTTTCTGAAAGCCATTTCTGTAAGTAGAGTAGTGTTATGTTTTCTAGCATTTTGTGGTTGTTTATTGGAAACATTTGGGAAAGGTTTATGCTTCTGTTTCTGATGAAGTTTGACCAACTTTTTACTTTTTTAAATCTCCAAGTGTTTTTCTGAAACAGAGGCAGGAAGTGATCACCCAAGCCTCATAACCAGTCTGGAAGTTATGAGACATATCATAGATATGATAGCCCCAGGAAGAAAGATTAATACCACAACTTTTGCTCTATAGAGGTTCCAAACTCCCATAAGGCTCTGTGGCATTCCCATGGACAATTAGGGAGTCATCAATGAAAACCTACCTCAATTTAATCCACTCTCAAGTCCAAACAGCTAACAAAACCCATGTTATCACCAGGCCCATAGAGTGTCTTAACAGATATCAAGGGAGGCATAGCAGCTGGTATGTGTGGGCACTGGGATTGGGGGTTAAGTCCTTCTTCTGGCAATTCTAAGCATAACAAGTAACATCTGCATGGGCTAGTCTTTGGGTTAGAGACACTACAGCAAAAAAAACATTCACAGGCACAGAAGTCCAATGATTCTAATATTCAAACATTCTCTGTACAAAGACCATGTAGACAGGTCTTTCTCAGAACTTACTAGGCCGCTGGAACTAGCTGTTCTGGATTGGAATTTTACCTACATCTTGAGCTTTAATTCTTCACAATTCTATGTTGTCATCATAACAATTTCTTACCCATGTTCTTTGTCTTTCAACACTTCCCTCTTCTCTATTAGCAACATGTGGCCAGCCAGCCTTACCTCATTTCAAATTAGAAAAGGATAATTCTGCTGCAACATAATTTTGTGTCACTTTGACAGCCAAATCAGAACAAATTAAGAATCTAATATTATAAAATATACACTATGTGTCTTGGCAAATAGGCTTTTTTTTTTTTTTTTTTATAAATGGAGTCTTGCTCTGTTGCCCAGGCTGGAGTACAATGGCATGAGTTCAGCTCACAATCTCCAGCTCCCAGGCCAGTGATTCTCCCGCCTCAGCCTCCTTAGCAGCTGGGATTACAGGTGCATGCCATCATGGCCGGCTAATTTTTGTATGTTTAGTAGAGATGCGGTTTTACCACATTGGCCAGGCTGGTCCCAAACTCCTAGCCTCAGGTTATCTGCCCACCTTGGCCTCCCAAAGTGCTGGGATTACAGGCATGAGCCACCACACCCAGCCAAATATGCCTAATTTAAGGGCTCTATCTACAAGAAAACTTATCAGAGATTAAAAATTATAAGCATGATACAAAACTAATCAGATACAAAACTAAATGGAGCTAATTTATTAGATGACCAGAATAAAAATTCAAAAACACATAATTAGATAAGAGGGACAGTTAGATAAAAATAAAAACCTCTGAGATTTTATTCTTTCCAAAAGTCAAATGCTCAAATAGATAATAAGGGATGCCTCTTAGCAGGAATGCATATAGAAAATCCTAAAATAAGTGGATATGTTTGGTGGATTCATGCATTTTGAATGATCATCAAATTCTGACTGCTACAAAAAAAAGTGAGTGTATTTTTAGTATACAATAATAGTGGCACAATGACCAAATCAAAGGACCTAACAGAGTCACTTTATTCTGCACAAAAACCTTAGAGTATTTTTGATTATTGTTTCCTATTTCACACATATTTCTTATTTTATAAATACTGGCAAACTAACTCATAGGATACTAAAAGGGAAACAGCAATATATTGACAACTTTTTGTCTCCTTTGTCCCAACTGAAGAACTGGGAATATTTGGCCTTAAGGCCTTAAGATGATCAGAAACAATAATGGGAGTCATTAAGCCAAATTTATTGAGGAAATAAGAAGCTCGTGCTGTAAGTGGAAACCCAGAAACTGATATCCATCTTTATGTCATTCGTAGAGAGGATCTGTGCTTTGAATAGGAGTTAGACGTATTTTAGATAACTTTAAACTTCAAGATTCTACGTGACTTTGAAATTAATAAGTACAGAACTGGAGATAACAGAGGAGAGAGAATTAAACTAAATAGAGTGGTAGAACTCTACAAAATAGAAGAGCATAGAGCATCCAGGTTTGAATCCAGCCAAGCAATCACTGCTGTCTTTATTAGTCTGTTCTCTCACTGCTATAAAGAACTATTGGAGACTGGGTAATTTATGAATGAAAGTGTAACTGGCTCACACTTTTGCAGGCTGTACAGGAGGCATGGCTTGGGAGGCCTCAGGAAACTTACAGTCATGGTAGAAGAACAAAGGGAAGCAAGCACCTTCTTCATGTGACGGCAGACGAGAGAGGGCAAAGGAAGATGCACTACACGCTTTTAAACAAACAGATCTCATAAGAACTCATTCGCTATCTCGAGAAAAGCAAAGAAGTCTGCTCCAATGATTTAATCACCTCCTACCAGGCCCTTCACCCAATATGTGGTGATTACAATTTGACAGGAGACTTCAGTGGGGACACAGAGACAAACCATATCACCTTCTTTCCTTGTCCTCTGTGTTAACAAAGAGCATTCGTCTGAGCAATGGTGTGTGTTCAATGTACTGTGCTTACTCAAGATGACTCCTGAGTTTACAAATGTTTGTGTGCCTCTATTTAGAAAAAAGAAAAAGGAAAAATTAAAGATGCTATTTGCATAGAGGTAGCCCAAACAGTTGTCTTTCCCAGAAAGCTAATTTACTTACCATTACACATACATATCAGAGTCTCCAAAGTGCCATTAGTGTTTATCCCAGAATTTGCCAAGATAATCCATGCGTTATGGAGAAAAGTAATGCTTTAATGGTAGACTTCTTGAAAATTAAGGACGTATTTAGGCCTTTCTTTTACTATATGGATTGATATATGTCATATAGTTGAGGGTCAAGGAGGACACAGCAGAAATCTGAGGGAGGAGTGGAAGTTCTATCAGAAGGCACACTGAAGGGGCAGTTTTACTCCTTATTTGTCATCAAAATGTTAGCAGTAAAATAAAATTTACATTTCTGTTCATTCTTGTACAACTTTATGTATATTCAAAATAATTAGCAGTAAAATAGCAAAATAGCAGTACAGTAAAATTTATTTTTCCTTTTGTGAATTTTTGCACAACTTAATTTAATGCATATTCAAAATAATTAGCAAACTGAGATTCTTCTACATTGCTTGAGTTTTATGTGTTTTCAGTATTGTATTTGCTTGACTTATTTCATATCACATTCTGTACCTGTACTAGTTGCTTTTATTTAAAAAAAAAAAAAAACTCTTGAAAAGTTTAAGTTTGGATTTGAAGTATTAAAATAAATGGTAACAAATGAATCTTAATATTAAAAGCAGACTTCTGAAAAAAGTTTCTGGAAAAATAATGTATTTATAGGTTATTTGAACTATTTTAATGCAACTCTCACAAAATAGACACGCAGCTTAAAAACCTTCATAGAAACCACGGGTTGTTGATAGCATTTGTAATTTAAGTGCATGTGATAAGCAAGAAAATATAAAAGCTGATGCTGCTCCCACTGAAAAAATAATCTCTTTATCACCACTCCCAAACCCCAATTCAAGGGTAAAAGTATAATCATCCAATGAGAAAATATGAGATCCTCAAACTCTGATATTATCAAGAAAATTAAAGTACAAATTTGCCTCCAGTAGAACCAGTGGTAAGCTTCACACTAAGTGCATCATTCAGCCTTCAAAAAAATAGCCTATGGTTGTATGAAGCTACCAGTATGAGCAAGATGTTTAAAAAGTAAGCCACCAGAACACCACTGATAAGATCCAAGTAGGAGAAAAATAATTTTTGTACCATGAATGAATTTTCAAAAGTTAAATCCTAGGAGTTTTGCCATTTTTACATTATATTTTTTAAATGTCTCTATTTGTGTAAGGTTTATAAAACTAGTATAACATCTACAACCATCTGATCTTTGACAAACCTGACAAAAACAAGCAACGCGGAAAGGATTCCCCATTTAATATGTGGTGTTGGGAAAACTGGCTAGCCATACGCAGAAAGCTGAAATTGGATCCCTTTCTTACTCCCTATACAAAAATCAACTCCAGATGGATTAAAGATTTAAACATAAGACTTAACACCATAAAAATCCTAAAAGAAAACCTAGGCAATATCATTCAGGACGTAGGCATGGGCAAGGACTTCATGACTAAAACACCAAAAGCAATGGCAACAAAAGCTAAAATAGACTAATGGAATCTAATTAAACTTAAAGCACACCAAAAGAAACTATCATTAGAGTGAACTAGCAACCAACAGAATGGGAAAAAAAATTTGCAATCTACACATCTGACAAAGGGCCAATATCCACAATCTACAAAGAACTTAAACAAATTTACAAGAAATAAAAACAAAAAAACCCACCAAAAAGTGGGCAAAGGATGTGAACAGACACTTTTCAAAACAAGACATTTATGAAGCCAACAAACATAGGAAAAAAAGCTCATCAAAATCACATTGAGATACCATCCCATGCCAGCTAGAATGGCATTCATTAAAAGGTCAGGAAACCACAGATGTTGAGGAAGATGTGGAGAAATAGGAATGCTTTTACACTGTTGGTGGGAGTGTAAATCAGTGCAACCATTGTGGAAAACAGTGTGGCGATTCCTCAAAGATCTAGAAAGAGAAATACCATTTGACCCAGGAATCCCATTACTGGTTATATAACCAAAGGATTATAAATCGTTCTATTATAAAGAGACACACAAGTGTATGTTTATTGTGGCACTGTTCACAATAGCAAAGACTTGGAACCAACCCAAATGCCCATCAAAGATAGACTGGATAAAGAAAATGTGGCACATATACACCATGGAATACTATGCAGCCATAAAAAAGGATGAGTTCATGTCCTTTGCAGGGACAGGGATGAAGCTAGAAACCATCATCCTCGGCAAACTGACACAAGAACAAAAAACCAAACACTGAATGTTCTTACTCATAAGTGGGTGCTGAACAATGAGAACACATGGACACAGGGAGGGAAACATCACACAACCTGGCCTGTCAGCAAATGCGGGGCTAGGGGATGGACAGCAGGGAGGAATGGATAGAATTATGATAAATATCTAACGTAGATTTCGGGATGAATGCAGCAGACCACCATGGCACATGTATACCTATGTACCAAAGCTCCACTTTCTGCACATGTACCCCAGAACTTAAAGTATAATAAAAAAATAAATAGTATAACAGAGCAAGTATATAATTTTAAATTATATATATATTATATATACATACCATCTGTGCGTATGTTGAAGTCACAAAATATTAGCTGATAAAGAATACATATCAAATATGTACATAATATATATTAGTCTTTGCAAACGTATGTTTAATAATAATTTTTTTAGAAGTTTACAGTTTAGCTATAAATGCTGTCTTTACAGATCTCTGAAATGCTAGTTGGCCACTTGAGCATCTAGAATTTTCCTCATTTATTTTTGTACAGTAATTTAGCCCCTTGTGTTATTTACCTGGTTTTTCATATTACCACCCCCTCAAATCCCGTAAAAACACTTTCTGGTTATTTTATGAAACAGTAAAAATAATTATTTTTACAAACTTACTTTTCAAATAATAAAAACACTGCCTGGTTATTTTATGAAACAGTAAAAATAATTTTTTTACACACCTACTTTTCAAATAATGCGTTTTGGTTATACTTAATTTTTAACAGTTTATGTTTACAAATTTTTTTAAAGTAAAACAGACAATTTGCATTCTAAACTCTCAATGATTACGTTTTTATCAGTCAAGTCTCTCAGATCTGAGACTAATTTTATGCAGATGCAGTTACAATGGCTATTTCTATCATATGAATTCCTCTAGGCCAAAACAACAATCTTGTCTATATTCATCACTGTCCCAAATTAGAGATATTGAAGATACATAAACCATGAAGACACTTGGTTATGTTTCTATGTAATACTTCTCAACTGACTCAAATGGATTGTGTTTATACATTTGATTAGAGAATTGAAAAAATTTAAAAGCACCTGATACCAGTAGAGATGGTAAACTATTTTTATAGACCATGTGTTATTCATATGTATGGTTATTCATATGAATAACCATATGGTTATTCATATGAATATGACAGGAATAAATAGGTCAAACTTGAAAATAGCAGCTATCAATGTCATTGATAGCAATAAAATAAAATTTACTTTTCTTTTTGTTAATTCTTGCACAACTTAATTTAATATATATTCAAAATAATTATACAGAAAACTGAGGTTCTTCTATATTGGTTGAGTTGTATGTTTGTGTTTTCAGTATTGTATTTGCTTGATTTATTTCCTATCACATTCTGTACCTGTACTAGTTGCTTTTATTTAAAGAAAACTCTTGAAAAGTTTAAGTTTGGATTTAAAATATTAAAATAAATGGTAATGAATGAATTTTAATTAATATTAAAGTAGGATTCACAGAACAATAGTACAATGCATTAGAGAGCTTTCAGCCCCTAAGCCACACAAGGTATTTCACTGTAAAATTTATTAGCAGAGTTTCCTAATCAGTTCAGCTCTGACATTTTACTTTAGTGAGCACATATCCAATCTCAGAGGCAGCTACTTCTCCCATAGTATCATCATCAGTTTGCTTCTTTTCCTATCTTTCCCTGCTTCTACTTAAGTATGTTTTCTTTTATCCAATATAAAATATATTAGCTCAGGAAAAACAGTCTGATTTAAAGAGTACTCAGTTTAATCAAACTCTGATGATATTAGAGACTGGCCGTTGAGATTGTCTAGTCCCCAGAAGAAAAGAATCAAATTAAATAACATTTTTAAAATAAGGAAATAAAGTCTCCTGTATAATCAAGCATTTGGTCTAAATTTAAACACTCCCCAAGGTTTTCTGAGGAACTTCCATGCTGCTTTCCACAGTGACTGTGCTAATTTGAATTCCCACCAACAGCATATGAGGGTCCCTCTTTCTCTTGACTGCATTTTGACTCTAGCCTGTCACACGAGGTCAGGCGTGAAACTTTGCACTTGTGGTGTCATGTCAGTGTCCAAAGTATTTTCGATTAAGGAACATTTCAGATTTCAGATTTTAAATTAAGGATGCTCAACCTGTACTAAGAGATAGGAGGAGACAGAGAAAGGTGGTACAGTCAGCATGAAAGCAGCTTCAATCTCATCACAGGAATAAATAAGGAATAAGACAAATATACAACTAACTAAGCTTTGTGGCAGAACTGGGAAAGTAGCATGAGAGAGGCACTTCAGAAAGCTGCAAGGAGTTCGGTGTAATAAACAAAAAAGTAATTTTAGCTGGGGATCTGCATCCAAGAAAGATGTGAAGGATGTATAGACTTTGGTCAAGAGAGAAGAGCCTTCAGATAGGGAGAAAAGGACATGTTTTCTCAGAAGCAGGAAAAAACTAAGACCTGTCCGAGAAGAGGGACATGGTTTGTTAGTATCCACAGAACATAAGAAAATGTTGTGACATTAAACATTTTCTTCAGTTATCACTGTGTTTGCCTACAACTAAAAGAAAAACCTCAATATAGTGGCTTAAGCAAAGAGAGGTTGATTTGTTCACGTATCAAGAAGTCTAGAAGTAAGCAGTTGTCTGCTTAGGTTTAGTAACTCAAGATTATCATGCCCAATATCTTATCATCTTGGTCTTTCTCTGTGGCTTCCAGATAGCTGCTTGGGCTCTACGTTCACAGGAAGAAGAAAAGGGAAGAGATGTTATACATTTCAATATGCATCTCATTGGCAAGAGCCAAGGTGCACTCCTATGTTAAAGGGCACTCCTAATTGCAAAGGAGGCCAGGAAATCAAGAGTTTAGCTCTTATAGCCTTGACAGTAGACACAAGACAGAGAAAATAAAGTTGAGTGTTGAAGGGGCAAAAAAAAAAAAAAAGTCAATTGCAAGAGCATAAAGCGTAGGGGGAAGAAGATAGAACTTAGCTGGGCATTAGAAGCAATGAGCAAGATTTTTACAAGAGCAATAGTCTAATGGGCTGGCTAATACAAGAATAGGCTATATCAAGGGTTAGTAAACAGCAATCTTAGAAATAGTCAAATGAAAGGTGAATGACTTCTTGTCAGAAGTTAACACATCAGCACACATACAAAAATCCTGAATTGAAAAGAAGACAGAACTAGAATGGAAGCAAAAGCACCCAGCCCCACTTATTGCAGTCTGCATAGCCCTTCTCATCATTTGGACTTGACCATCTATGCGGGACACTTGCTTATGCCAGTGACTTCCAGGCCTCAGAGCTGTCCCAAGTCCTTCACATTCCCCCATTCCAAGAGCTGTGGCCTCTAGTTCAGTTTCTATCACTCCCTAAGAATTCTTCAAGTTTCTACCATCTCACATGAAGTGCTGAAGCTCCCTGGACGATAAGGAAAATGCCAACTTTAGAGCAAGATATTCTATTTCCACAGGAAAGCCTGGTTCCAAACCAAGACAAATTTATTTCCTAAATAGTTCCTATTATAGGTCCCGCAATTCCTTTCTTTATAAAACCTAAAGAATTGGTTAATATTTATTGCATGTTTGGAGTGCCCCAGAGTTAGAATATCCTGTTCCCTCCTGTGTTGGAATGATGACCTTGTCTCGATCTCCAGTTTTGATTTATCCCCAGCCCTAATTTCTTGCTGACTGAAACACTTTCAAACAGTGTTGTTTATTGGTTGCAAAAATGTTAAAAAAAATGTGCAGAATGCAGGAAAAGAATTTATGATGAACACTAAAAGCATTAGAGATAACCAATACTAAAGTTTGATGCATGTTCTTTCAGCTTTCATCTAAATAAAAGATATACAATAATAAACAAATATATGTGCAGGTGTGTGTGTAGACAGTTTAGTTTAGAACCATACTGTGCATACTATTTATCCTCTTGATTTACTGTCACTTAACTATAAGTCACAAGAAGCTACTTTTTATTATTTTAAATATTCTTGAACCAGTAAAGCAGGATCTATAAAACAGACAGTCATAGATTTTTCTCTAGAAAGAAAGCATATTAAATTACTGAAGTATATCTTCTCTGGAAAAGTGGTCCTGGGTTGCTTCTCACGATACAAGTGGCCTTAGAGAAGGGACTAGCTAAAATAAACTTAACAAAGACAAAGTAGGCCATAAACATCATCTTGTTTTTTAATTTGGCCTGTTGCCCTATGCTGTTTTTCTGTGTCATTAACACCAAACGTACTACACAGCTTCTGAGGAGGCAAAACCTCCTTCCTTCTTGCCAATACATACTAGGCAGTGGATGGAGCTGGACAACCTCTTCCCAGAATTTCTTAAATGTTGGGAACTCAAATTATTAGAAAATGAAATGCTTACTCCTCTTCTCTTATTTATGGCTCTGAATGGTCACCAACACATCACAGAGACTGACACATCACTTTCAGTGGCAAAAACCACAATTACTTTTGTACCAACCTAATAGTATAACCACTGTGGAGAACAGTTTAGAGGTTTCTCAACAAACTAAAAATAGATTACATGGTAATATGATCCAGCAATCCCACTGCCAGGAATACACCAAAAAAATAACAATAATAAAGGGAAATCAGTATACTGAAGAGATATTAGCAATTCTAAGGTTATTGCAGCACTGTTCACAACAACCAAGATTTAGAAGCAACCTAAGTGTTCATTAACAGATGAAGAAAAAAAAGTGTGGTAAACATACTATAAACAATGAAGTACTATTCAGTCATAAAACAGGATGAGATCCTGTCATTCTGAACAACGTGGATGCAACTGGAGGTCATTATGTTAAGTGAAAGAAGCCAGGGACAGAAACACAAACTTTCCATGTTCTCACTTGTTTGTGGGAGCTAAAAATAAAAACAGTTGATCTCATGGAGATAGACAGTAGAATGACAGCTACCAGAGGCTGGGATGGGTAGCTGGTGATGGAAGGTGGGGTAAGGAGGAATGCCTAATTGGTATAAAAACATAGTTAGATAAAATGAAAATTACCTAGTATTTGATAGCACAACAGGGAGACTACAGTCAACGATTTATTGTAATTTAAAAATAACTACAGAGTTTAAAGCATTGTTTATCACACAAGGAAAGGATAATGCTTGAAGAGATGGATACCCCATTTATACTGATGTGATTATACATTGTATGTCTGTATCAAAACATCTCATACACCCCATAAATATATACATCTATGTACCTTCAAAAAAAAAGATGCTTAAAAAGACTTTTAAAACTATTTGTAAACTAATAAAACTGTGCTGTACAAGGCACATAAAAGCCAACAAGCCTATGAGATTCTTAAGTGGTACCGTGGAGAAAACAATTAATGGAGACTGGAAGGCAGGAAGTACTTCATGTAAAAAGTAATGCCTCAGCAGAGGTTTAATCATGAACAGTGTTTCCAGGAAGACAGAAGAGAGATGGGCATTCTAGGAAGAGATAAGGACACACGCAATGGAAATGATGCATGGTGAGAACTCACAAGAGGAAGTGATGGCTCAAACATTAGAATGGAAGGGAGAGGACGGGACGCTAAGGAGGGGTCAGACCCGGAGGACTCTGTGTAACACATCAAAGAGCTTTGGCTTCATCTTGCAGGCACAAGGGAGTCATAGAAATATTGTAAACAGGAGCTTGTGCTTGGAAATTTGAAGTTCAGAAAAATTGTACCATAGTGTAGAATACAGATTTGAAAGAACAGAGGTTAAGAAATTGATTCAGTGGTTATTGAAATAAGGGAAGAAGCAAGGAAGGGAAGCAGGAGCTAAGAACTAGAGAAGCCTCATCGGCCACTGTGCAAAATTAGATGGTAGAAGCAAATGGACGATCAAAGAGACAGACCATGACAGACAAGAGGGTAGCGCGGAGCATGCAGGCACAAAGCTGATTTGAAGTTAAACTTACATGAAGTAAGGACTTCTGTGTCACTTCTCTGATGTAGGACTGGGTGACTGTTTACTTCCGGGTCATTTCTTAAAGGAGAAAGTTTCCCTGAACTTTAAAGGCCATGGCTGCGACAGCCACCAGGCATTATAGGAGGGCTCAGGGCTGCAGTTGAGGCAGCCACAACAGTAACACAGTTCCCAAAGGTTGTGAGACCTGTCAATCCTCCTTGGTGTTAACAGGAATGAGACAGGCAGCAAGGTTCTCTTATGCAGCAACAAGGGCCCAGGGCAGCAGCTAACAGCTTACAACTTTGTGGCCTTTGTTAGCCATCTGGGAAGACTGGGCTTAATAAGAATCCCAGACAACTTTATGGAAACCTCGTAAGTGGAAGACAGTCAAAACCATCTGTGACTAGTCCCACAGCCTTAAGAAGGGTAAAAATGAACAAAGATAAATGGCTTTGTTCAATGAGGAGTTCAGCAGTAGCACTCTGTAGAGTTCACGGAGGATGTGGAGATTAGAATCCATAACCTCAGCAGTACAATGGTAATTTCTCTTGAGGAAGCCAGTCTTCTGAGGAAAGAGTGTCCTGTCTTTTCATAGAAGACAATCAGGAGGAAAACCAGAATAATCAACAGGAGAGGAGAGAGAACTCCTGGAGGAATGCTTCTACCCTCTCCTGGGATATAGTAGCACTATACTTATGGTACTTCCAGTGCCTTTAAGGTTTTTGTAAGCCTCAGCAAAGAAGAGTACAGATCTTAGACATAAGGGGCTGGTGCATCCCTGGAAAATGAGGCCTTTCACACAGAAGTCATCTGGGGATGAGACATTTGCCTCAGTGCAGACATTCAGAAAGTGAGAAAGCCAAGACTCTCAGCCTTGGTCACCAAGTGAAAAGGTGCTGACTGCACTCCTAGCCCAGTGTCACAAAACAGTGTAGAAAGGTAGGCTAAAAAAATAAGAAATCTAAAAAAGTTTTAAGCGTCCTTCAAAGTTGAAGTTGTAGGCAGCTTATGGAATGGAATAGTTCTGTGTGTCCTGGGAATGATCTAGTGGAACCGAATGGAAATGAACTGTATATGCTTTGGTGTATACCTCCGTTAGTAACGGTATATGCCAGATATTTTTATTCCTACATCCTCTTGTTCCAAGCCCTCTACCTCCTTTTGTTCTTCCTTAGATTTCAGCAAAGCGATTTTTGTTTTTCATGAAAAGGATTTTTATTCCATACTATCACTTTTTAAATTTTTTTACTTCTATAGGTTACTGGGGAACAGGTAGTATTTGGTTATGTAAGTTTTTTAGTGGTGATTTCTGAGATTTTGGTGCACCCATCACCCAAGCATTGTACACTGCACCCTTTTTGTAGTCTTCTGTCCCTCACCCATTTCCTACCCTTTCCCCTGGAGTCCCCCAAGTCCGCTGCATCAGTCTTAACGCCTTTGCTTCCTCATAGCATAGCTCACACTCATAAGTGAGAAATAATAGTCTCTGATCTCATCCAGGTCACTGCAAATGCCATTAATGCATTCCTTTTTATGAGAATAGCCATTTTGCAAGCCTCAACCTATTGTTCTTGATCTTAAAAGAAATGTGAGGAAAGAGTTCCCACTTGGAACACCTGCTGATGAGAAGTACATGATTCTCTTGGGGTGGAGGTGGTATCAGATCAATGAACTAAAGGAAGCCCAAAGGAAACCACTAGGCTCACCTAGAAATTCTCTTTCTCATACTAAACATTAGAGGTTCCAGGTTTGTTGTTTCATGTACTCTACTTGAAACTTAGCAAACTCAGTGTGTTAAGACAGCATTTATGAGGCCCATAACTAGCCAGTGAAGCTGCATAGGGATCAGCTGGATGGGTGACAGTGGGGGTTAGGCGTCAGGATTATAACCATGGTCCTTGCCCAGTCGCACTCAGCTAGCCCAAGGCAGTGAGTGCATACCAGTCTGATGATGACAATCCTAAGAATCACCTGGAGAGTCTGATTCAATAGGTCTTCCCCAAATATCTGTATTTTTAGGAAATGCCACAACTAATATTTATGATCTCTATAGCTAGGCATGTATGGGAAACTTTAGTCTCATTCTAAGATTATAAACCAACAAATTAAAATTAAATATAGAACATCTAAGTACATAACGCACTCAAAATTAGCAATTTTTCACTTTACAAATGAGCTGGCAGGATTGAAAAACCTGCAAACCTTCAGTACACAACAAAGTCAAAATGTTACATTTTGAGCATCAATACAGTGTGGAGTATCTACTAATCCCACCTAAGCCTTGTTTGCCATTTCTGTAACATAGAAATATGTATCCCTTCTTCATATCTCATTATGAGGATTAAATAAGTTATTTGAAGTTACTTCCAAGAGCCCAATACATAGCAAATGTTCACTAAAGGTTCATTCTCGCCTACCTCCCTTTATACCACTAAAAAACATATAAAGGTATACTTTTAACAGATAGTTTTTCCTTTTTTGTCTATATAAATGTAAGGGGTACAAGTGCATTAACATGTTTTCAATTAATAAGGAATGTAAACTAAGAAGCAAAAAACATCAATATTTCAAGTCATGTAACCGAACATTCAGGAGCCATCCAGAATCATAAGCCTCCTCTACACAGAGCTGTCACATCTGTTTTTCCATCACAATCCTCTTTTCACACAGCTTTATGGCCATTGTAACAGTTTATCTTCTCTTCTTTTGGGTCTATGGTTCAAGGATTTTATGCTCCTTCTCAGCTAAGCCTTATGGTGTCTGTATGACAAGTGCATTGAGTTATTTCCATTTATAATGTCCACTTTCCTTCAGTCCTTAATTTGAATACTGGTTAATGTACTAAGAGGTATTCTTTCTTGTTTTAATATCAGTTCAGATTCCTAGGGCAGGCCATGTTAAAGGAAAGAGAAAGCTGAAATCTAAAGTCTGAAAAAGACACAAAATTAGCTCTGCATTTTTAAGGTGCAGATAAAAAGTCTTGTAGCAGGATTCTATGTTGACATATTAATTAAAATATCAATTTAATATTCATTAATTATGCTTCCCACATATTCCCACTCATATCAAAGTTCCAAGAGTTTCTAATATCTTACCTCCAGCATTTTGGAACACAGATTTTTTTTTTACTATCTAGGTCTTTTGGAAAGTTGTTTTTTTTTTTTGAGACAGTCTTACTCTGCTGCCCAGGCTGAAACTGAAGTACACTGACACAATCTCAGCTCACTGCAACCTCCACCTCTTGGGTTCAAGGAATTCTCCTCCCTCAGCCTCCCAAGTAGCTGGGATTATAGGTGTGCATCACCATGCCCCGCTAATTTTTGCATTTTGAGTAGAGACAGGGTTTTGCCTTGTTGGCCAGGCTAGTCTCTAACTCCTGACCTCAAGGGATCCACCTGCCTCAGCCTCCCAAAGTTCTAGGATTACAGGCATGAGCCACTGTTCCTGGCTAGAAAGTCTTTTTTAAAGACTAAGTCCTTTTATTGGAGACAGAGAGAGGGTGAGCACCTCTGAAGCCTATGAGAAGTGAAGATATGCTCCAGGTGCCCCAGAAATCCAAGTCTGATGCTCTCAGGAGAGGAGGAATCAGTCCAGGGGCAGTCTGGGCTTCTGCTCTGTCTCCATTTCCATTCCCTCCTGAGGCCCCCAGTGGTGTGGGTCTGTGGGGCACCTCTTAAGAATCGGTGCATGCCAAAGATGAGAGCAGGCTCTACAACAAGGGCCACAAAACCCAACCCAATGGGCAGGGAAATGCAGGTATCTCATCAGTGATCAGTAGGGCCCAGAGATGCTTCCCTGAAACTGTGGCCCTTCCTTATCCCCAGGAGCTCAGGGTAGTTCTAAGAGAAGAAACTCCAAGAAAGAAACCTATTCAGTGGCTCCAGGATTAGAACTGAATCTATGTAAACAACATCTTAACATGTGCTGTAGTTTTACAACTCAGCTTTGGGATTTGCACCCATTGCTATTCTAGTATAATGACCCCCAAATAGCTCTCTGTCATTTAATTTTTGTAGAGATGAGTAAATTTTTTTTAAAAAAATCACCTCAGTTAAACAATTCCAAAAGCTGAAGCAAACCAGAGCCAACATTTTTTAAATGTTTAATATGCATAGAAATTTGCCAGGAGAGAACCAAAGACCGTCCTGTACCTAGTACTCCTATTCCCCGTTTTCCTCAAGGCATTAATTTTAATAACATTTAGCTTTGATTGATGGTTGCATTGTTTGAAATATTTAGGAATTAAGTAATTTAAACATTGTTACTTGGTTCAGGACGTAAATAAATTCTGAAATGTCTCGTATCAGTTAAAGTCACCATGAATAATAAAATAATATACAATCTGTAGCTGCTTCATAGGCAGTGCCTAGAAGAACATATTGCTCAGAATTATTCATTGTAAAAATGCAACGTAACTATCAAAAAAGAAGTTAATATTTTAGTTTATCCACCAGAATATAGAAATAATGCTTACTAATTATATAACATGTAAAGGAGTTTACACTAATAAAGATTAGATTCCCTACAGTCATTTCAGAACATTCACAATAGGCCGTTCTTAAATATCAGATTAATGGACTGTACATCTCCTAGCAGAAAAAGAAATGGACAGAAAACAATAGCACCTGGAACCAGAGACTGGCTGTATGAGATTGTTATATTATCATTTTCTCTTCACAAAGACATTCATATTACTAACTAGTTAGATATTCAACGGAGAACAGAAATTGTTATATTATCTTATTAAAGTAGGAAATGTTTTAAAGAAAAAGCAATGAAATGAATAGGCTCTTTCTCAGTCAATAGGTGTTCTAGTCTTACACTTGTCTTAAAGATGGTGCTCCATTTCAGGTTTTCTTTACTTGTTTTTTTAGCCTGTTTTATTTCTTCCCCACTTTTAAAATGGGTTGATAGGCCCATATTCTAATAGCCATGTTGCCATGCAAAGCACAGACCATTTTGGTCCGGCTGTTCCTCCTGCCCTTAGCAATAGTTAAATAAGCAAATTACCTTTGCAGCTCCTAAGAGTCCTGCTGTTCCTCATTCTTCCCCTTGCAAATTAGCCCCTGAGGAAGACGCTGATGTTTGGATTTATGAAATGGTAGTGGAAAGCAACTCAGATTCTGAGAATTAAATCAAGAAAGATTTCTAGATTACTAGAAGTGTCATATAGGGTGACTACATTTAACAACAGTGTACCGTACATTTCAAAATAGTTAGTAGACAGGACTTGAAATTATCCTAACATATAGAAATAATAAATAATGAAGATAATGAATACTGCAATTATCCTAACTTTATCATTACACATTCTATTCATGTAACAAAGTATCATAGGTACTCCATAAATACATGCAAATATTATGTACCAATTTTAAAAACTTACTCATGTGTGTACGTTTTGGGTTTATGAACTACTAGGTTTTCGAGAGCTAAGGAAGACAAGGATAACAACATGTAGATGAAAATGTATGTTTGCTCTTAAATTACTTCATGCAAATTTACTATTTTCCAATATTCTTATATGTAGAAATACAAATTCCATGTTCATTCCAACAAGGATAAACACTATAAATATTAGTATGAATTTAAACAGTAAAGTAACTGTGTATTTGTACCTAGGTAGCAAATTTACACACACGGACAAATCTCAGGCAAAAAAAAAAAAAAGGAATTATGATTTAGGTCAATCATGTGCAAACTAATACTTATTTTTGACAGCCTATTAAATCATGCAGTAATTCCCCCCAGACAACACAAGGAAGAGGGCGAAGGAGAGGCAACATTCAACTGAACGGTTTTATTGCAATAATTTCAACATCAGGCTGGAGAACCTACACAAGGATGATGGTAGAAAGCCCCTGAAGGGCAGGCATGGTTCCCAGTGTACGTGCAGCCTTGCACCTTGCCAGTGCCAAGTATATAGAAGTGACTTAGAATGTGTCTGTTAGAGTGAATAAATCTAGAGATATTTGAGGAACAAAAAAATAAACACAAACATTCAATGAACTATTTCATGTAGAGTTTAACATCAAAAATTTTCAAATACTTGAAATGTAAGGATTGGAAAGTAGACTTGGTTCCTGAGGACAATGTGTCCTGGTGAGTTTTATGTGTCTACTTGGCTAGACTACAGTACCTAGTGATTTAGTCAAACACTAGTCTAAATGTTGCTGCTGAGGTATTTTTTAGATGTCGTTATCTGCAATCAGTTGACTTTGGGTAAAGATTATTCTCAGTAATGGGAGTAGGCTTCAATCAGTTAGAAAACCTTAAAAGCAAAACTGAGGTACTCCTGAGGAGGAAGACACTTGGCTTCAAAATTGAAACATCAGCTCCTATCTGAATCTTCAGCCTACCAGCCTATCCTACAAATTTTGGACTTTCCAGCCTCTATAATCTCATAAGCCAATTTTTTCAAATAAATCTCTGGAAAAAAATCAGAACTAAATATACTAGTTATACAGGAGATATATATCTTATTGATTCTGTTTCTCTGGAGACTACTTAATGACATAATATCTTAGTAGAAATTTTAGGGACAGTATCTTTTTGGAAGTTGACATTTTTAAGGAAGCACCACTTTGTAATGAGATGATATTTTCTTGGTCATCAGACTATCTGATAAATTAGTGGAAGTTTGAATGCCTTAAATATAAGGTTGACTGTTGCAATTTGTCATGCCATGGTTTGTGTCTACGTGTCAAGTCTATGTTTGAAAATTAAAAGCAGTGTATTACCACTTTAGAGGATGTGTGTGCTCTTTTGGCATGAGCTTTCTAAGCCAATAAATGCCTGATCACTCTCAAAGTTAGAATTATAAGTCGGTTAGCCAACAAATGGAGACACTTGTATGGTCAGCCCCACTATAGTTTCACATGCTAACAGCTTGGACATGTTGTCTTCCTCCAACAGGAACAGAAATGACTCAGTAAGTATCCTTGGGGAATCACTGGCTGCTGAAACAACTCACTCACCATTTCCTCTTCACAATCAGTACACTCTGCATGCTGCCTGGGTTAGTGAGAATAAAACTTGTACTACACAATCACATAGGTAGGGATTTTTCTTTTTTCCTCATTAAGACTTGGGAAGAAGGTGGGAAGCAAGGAGGACCACTGTTAACTTTTACTTGTATTTCATCCCATAACCAAAAAGCTGATCTTTTTTCTACCTCTGATATTATCCTTAATCCATCTAGTCTGGGACATGTTGATATCTGAAGTCTTCTGTATGTAGATAGAAAAGATTTGGGAATCACTGAACTTAACACCAGAGTTAGGGCATGGGGAAAACAAAAAGAATTTTTTTTAAGTTGTCAAAGAATAAATTATAGGGAGACATATTCGATAATGTTTCGAGTTTTTAAATAAACTGACAAAAATCCTACTTTTTAAAAAGACAAGTGATTATGCCAAGCAAACATAAAGAATAAGGTGAACAGAGAGATGCCTCTTTGATTTATCTAGAGTCACTGAAGGCAGGAATGGTGAGAAAAAAATAAATAGGGTAATTATTAAGAACTTCAGAAAGTTAAAAGATACAAAAAAAATTATAACTGCATTGCAAACGGAAGTTAAACAGTCTCTATCAAATGAGTTAAAGGGAGACATGAAAGCAAGCTTCCTCAAAGTGGGGAAGACTATCTAGAATATATGAAGGTAAAGAAGATAGCTTAGGGAAAACATGATTGAGATGAATTAGAAAGACAGATGACAGAGACATAGGGAAGGAAGGAAGAGAGGGAAGGAAGGAAGAGAGGGAAGGAAGGAAGAGAGGGAAGGAAGGAAGAGAGGGAAGGAAGGAAGAGAGGGAAGGAAGGAAGAGAGGGAGGGAGTGACGGAGGGAGGAAGGAATGAAGGGAGGAAGAGGAAGGGGAGGGGGAGGGGAGAATGTAAAATGCACATCCTTCAGACCATAAAGGAAAAACAAATATAGTACATTGCAATAAAAGTAGAAAAAAAAAGGGAGTTCACAATTTACAGTTTTTATCTTCTCAATTAAAAAAAAAGCTGAGGTAATCTTCCAGAAGTCAAGAGACAGAACTGAGGGTTTATAGTACAAAGGGCTGATGTGCAACTGCTGCTTTAGGGATCTTTCCATGAAATTGTTTAAGAAAAAAGAAAAGAATTGCTCAGCTAAGCTGCCGGGATAAGTTGAAATTGATTTATCGGACACCAGTCTCTTCCCTTTCCAATTTTTCCTTGAAGAAATCTTAAAAATCATTAATCTTCCTAATCACATATTTATGTCACTTCTCTACCCAGAAACAGACCATACAAAATTCAGACTCAATCTGAGTACAATTTCTTACCATAATCTAACCAAACCCCAACCTTCATTCGCAAAGCTTGTTCCCAAATTCTTTCCCCAATTCTTTTTTCAAACAAGAATTTTTCAGTCTAGTCAGTGAGGTTTCCCGAAATCTCAACAAGCTGTTCTAATTATCTGCCTTTAATCTCTTCTCTATCCGCTGCAAAAAAAAAAAAAAAAAAAAAAAAACCTCTTCAAGCTTCTTATCTAAATATTTTTAAACTACAATTATCCTTCAAGGATCACATGAAATCATCACACTCTATAAAGACTTCTGCTGACATTCCAACCAGTATGAATTCCTAGTCATCCTCATGTCATCTCTCATCCCTATATGGAGTACTACATAAACAAAACCTTTAATTCACTATTTTGTTGGCATCAAAAGTCTGCCAGGAGATCAGCTGTTGGGAACGCGAACCACAATTTTCTACAGAAACAATAGTAGATTTGTGGCCTCCTTGCACAGATCCACTTAATCAATAAAGTGGAAAACAACTGTAATTCTCCCCACTGGTGGTGGTATTAAGTAAGTGAATGCAAGCACATCCCTTAAAAAAAAAAATAAGCAGGTTTTTGCTGTATTGTCAGACCCAATGCAAACCTTAAAAAAACAACAGAACTGTATGAGTTTCTTTTAAAAACTAAATGCTGCTGCTTAAGAAAAACAGTCTAGTTAGAGAAAAAGAATAAAGTTGAGATATTTGTGAAAATGCGGAAAGAAACCGAACAGCTTTAAATATTTAGGCTATTTCTTGTGATGCCTGAATCTATTTCAGAAGTAGTCACATTCCTTGCCATTAGATTCCTTGATGTGGGAAGAGGGGTTATAGTTTTGACACACAAATGAAGCAAATGTACACTGAATTTCATTAAATCAGAAAATTAAAAGTCACAAACGCAGCATGTCAGCCACACATTCTCCCTCTATTCTTCCTTCTCTGCTTCTATCAAGGTCCACCTCCTTCCCATCTGTCTATGATTCTTTGAGAAACTCCAAAACCAAGAGACAGCACATATGTGCAGTTAGGCATGAGTGTTAGTGAAGAGGGGTGTCTGACGTAAATTCATGTAAAACAGCTTATTTTAAATAATATGGAAAAATTGTATGTTTTAATTTTTCCTAATGTAGCTACACCTAGCTACCAAATTGAATTCTGCATAGGGTGCTTTAAAAAGCGAAAGAGTCTTTCTCACCGCTCTAGGAAACAAAGAATTAACCCCATTCTCATTTTCTAACCTTGGCCCAGAGCATAGCTGGCGAAGGGTCCTGGCATGCTTTCCCTTGGCACAGATGTAAATGCGATATTAATGACTCCTTCGAGACCTCTAGGAATGTTTGAAGCTTTATTTCTAACCAATTATCTCAGAGGGTAAATAGACTAGCTAAGACTAGTCATTGGGGAAATTACCTCAAATTCTGTTGTTTTTCCTTTTTTTGGACATAAGCAGGATATTTTTTAAAGTCGTCCCTGGTGTGTACCCAGCCCTTGAATTTCTATTTCTCTCTCTACTCTCCTTAGAGGGAAAGGATGGGCTCACCACAGCCCGATGGTTGCTCAGCTATCTTGGCCTTATAAAGGGTGTTGTAGCTCCTGAGGTCCTGTATAATGCTTGCTTCGAGCCTATGGAGAAAATGTTTAATTTCTCATTGTAACACGTATTAGCCCATTCTCATGCTGCTAATTACAACATATCCGAGACTGGGTAATTTATAAAGGAAAAACGTTTAACTAACTCACAGTTCCACACTGCTGGGTAAGCCTCATAATCACTGCAGAAAGAGAAGGATGATCAGAGCCGTACCTTTCACGGCTGCAAGCAAAAGAGCCCGCGCACGGGAACTCCCATTTATATAACCATCAGATCTCGCGAGACTTATTCACTACCACAAGAACAGTGTGTGATTCAATTATCTCCACCTGGCCCCACCCTCGGCACGTGGGAGCTATTACAATTCAAGGTGAGATTTAACTGGCAACACAGTCAAACCATATCATAATGATTGCATACTGGGATTAGAGGTTAAGGAAAAACAAAAAATGGATTTTTATTCAACGTTTTTATTCAGAGGAAGATTGAGAAGAGTAGGAAAAATATTCAGGCCATCATCTAAAAGGGGAGGTTTATATCAATAACTGCGACCACCCCAGTTTGTGACCAGGGCTCACCCCTTTGAGGAAGCCACGCTTTCCACTTCCTATTTCCTACTTCCACAGCAGTCCCTCACCATCCTGGGCTCCATCCACGTGAGCAAAGCCAGCTCCCAGGTGTATCATCTCATCCAAAAGTAGTTATATCAGAACCGAGTTACACTTTTTTGTTTTTTTTTTTTTTTGGCGGGGGTGGGAGAGTTGGGGGTGGGAGGGGTGAGACAGAGTCTCGCTCTGTTGCCCAGGCTGGAGTGCAGTGGCGCAATCTTGGCTCACTGCAACCTCTGCCCCCCAGGTTCCAGTGACTCTCCTGCCTCAGACTCCCAAGTAGCTAGGACTACAGATGCCACCACACCCAGCTAATTTTTTTGTATTTTTAGTAGAGACATGTTTTCGCCATGTTAGCTAGGCTGGCTCAAACCCCTGACCTCAGGTGATCCACCTGCCTTGGCCTCCCAAAAGAACTGACTTATCTTTCACTGGTTCCTGAGACATGGACAGAGAAGTGAAGTTCCAATTATCACTAATTTAAATATTTTATTTTAGAAGAAGAATTAACTAACATTTAGAAATCAATAGTCTTCTTGTACCTGGGACTTGCTGGCTAACATGATTTCATTTCTCATTTATTTTACATTTAAAAACATGCACAATACCTAATCCTAGACTTGTCATTGCTGTCCAGGACAAAATTCTGTAGAAATTTCTTTATGCAGACTAATATCTGCTTTTTCTTATCCCCTAATCCCAATGGGCAATCATTACTATGAGAAGTTTAAAAATGTTTCCATAGGCTCAAAATGAGGAAGCACTGTGTGCAGGACCTCGGCAGCTGAGACACCCCTGTAAAGGCCAAGGTAGCTGAGCCACCATCAGCCTGGAATGGGATCACTCTAAAGAAGGCAGAGAGAGAAACAGAAATTCAGGGACCAGGTAAATCCCAGAGGCTACTTTTAAAAATATCATTCTCATGTCCAAAAAATAAAGATTTTGAGATCAATTCCCCAATGATTCTTTAGCCTTTGCCAGCCTTCTAACTGAGAAACGAGTTAGAAATAAAGCAGACAAGGGGAAGGACAACATCTTCATGACAAATTAGTAATGAATCAGTTAACAATAACAAGAAAGAGAAAGGATGTTAACATTTCTTGAACTACTATTGTGATGCGCAAGATTCAGTGACAAGCACCAAAAGCACAGCATATCATGCCGTCATCTGTTCAGCCCTATTAGGTAAAAAGTTATTCCCATTTCACATAGGAGGAAATTGAGGCTCAAAGAAATAAAATAACTTTAATCACCCACCCAGCATGCTTTAGAGCCAAATTTTGTCAAGTGTGTATAACATCAAATTCCATGCTTTCTCCATGATACTATTTCTTCATATAGTAATATTCCTAATAATAATGAAATAAACTAACATTTGAAACACTTGTAACAATTTATGTACTGATTTAATATAAATGTCAATTAATTTTGATGATTATCTCTCAAGATAGGTCTTATTACCATTTTCAGAAAGTATCTATACAGTGGAAACCATATGTACTATCTGTTTTTATGACCATTTCCTATTTGTTCATATATACATGCTTTATTCCCTCAGCAAGAATATAAAATGTAACTATGTGATCTGGGGAGGGGGCAATGGAGTATAAATTACGCTCCTCACTTTTTAATTTCGTATAGGTGCCAAGCATTGTTTCTGGCACCCAGTAGAGAAACAGGATACCTTGTAGGTTTGTTGCTTTGTTGGAAAACTAAGTCATTTGAAGCCCTGTTTTTATTTGATTCTTTTCTGATTGCACAAATATTTCATATACCATGAACAATTAAATGCATTACTTAAGGGAAAAATGAAACCATGAAATCGTACTGTATCTGAGGTTAAATATTTTGACCCTTACATTTTGACATGAATTGCAGATCAGCAATCACTTATTGGTGTAAAATTCCACCTTCGACATCAGTTTTCCAGTATTTTATTTGCTATTTGGGCACACTTAGTGCTTCATACAAGTCATTTAATTGTGATTCTTCAAAAAATTAATTTGCCTTGATGGACATGCTGAATCTGCATCAGGGACAAAACAGTGAATAATAGATCTCTATTTACTATATATAATTTATCAATTAAATAATAGAAATAAATATTATGAAGTTTACTTATAATTTGGTGTGTATTCTGATATTATGCAATATTATACACACTTTCTCTAACTAGAAGAAATAAGCCCATTTCTTGTTTTGCTTCCTTTGTAACTAGAGACTTTATTCAGATTTCACCAATTTTTCTATCAATATCCCTTATCAATTTTGTTAAGAATTGACATCTTAACAATATCAGGTTTTCCAATTCATGAACATATTGAGTCTTGCAATTCATGAACACAGCTTATCTCTCCATTTCTTTAGCCTTGTTTCATTTCCCTTATCAGCACATTGCAGTATGTCAACACATAGGTTACACATGTACTTTGCTAGATTCATAACGATTTTTGTGCTGTTGTAAATGCATTTCTTAACATTTCAAATTCTCATTGTTTATTGCTAGCATATAGAAATACCATTGACATTTGCATGTTAACCATGTATCCTGTGATCTTGCTAAGCTCATTTATTGATTCAGAGCTTTTATTGAACATGTTTTGGGCTTTTATGCATTTTCTATCATATCAGAGCCATTTTTGTTTCTTCCTTTCCAATCTGAATGCATTTTGTTTCTTTTTTTCCTAATTACATCAACTATTATGCTTTTTAAAGAATGCATTTGCAATATTTTAGGGAAAAAAATTATCCTAAACTCAGTTGATAGAGCTTTTGAGTACCTGTTTTTATAAAGCCCTTTTTTGATTAATAAAATTATATTATTTTTTAGAGGCAGCATCTGAGTAAAGAGAACAATTCTTAGTCTGGCTGTCAACAAACTGTGGGGTGTTGGTGAAATCAATCTTCTCTCTCAGAATCTCACATTCAAAATGAGGAATTTCTTGATGAGCTCTTAGATTTCTTTTTATTTAAAATGTTACAGAAGGTCGTTCAGGAAGGACCTGCACACTCTCCCATTTTACTGATGAAGAAACTAAACAATGGAAAAATTATGAGATATGCTTAAGATTACAAAATACAGAGTGCCATTGCTGAGACAGTGGCATTACCATGACTTGAAACTGGATCTTCCAATTATTGCTCCAAGGACTGTGTTTGTATTTATTAGAAATGGGACAGACCACCTTGATGACTATTGCTCCATATTCAAATAGAATCTTGTTCTTGGTTTTCCTGTTCCATTTTCTTTATTCTTATAATCATCTGTTCACTAGATTGGGTGAGAACAGGAGTGAAGATTTGCCTCTTCACTAGACTGTGAATGCCTTGAAGGTTGGGACTATGACCATATAGAAAACAACTCTTTTCATTTCTATCTCTAAGTAAGAGATTCAGAATTTGGTGGGCTGTTTGCTAGTTAGATATTAATTGATGTATATTGAAATTTAATTCTTCACTAATGGCAATCTGAAAAAAACTGAAAGCATAAAATTTCAGATAGTGCAGTATGGTAAAAACATCGGGATGTCAGTGACTGGGAGTTTATCCATTCATTATATAAATTCATGACCCTTAGCCTATCATACCACCTCTTCAGGTCTCACAGTTACATGAGAGTGATAATACCTCAATGATTTGAAAGCAAAGAGCAGAACCAGCTGACAACCTAAGATTCTATCCAGCCCCAGGAGGCGTAAAAACAGCACAGTCATTCCTGTGACATTGTGTAAAACAGATAAAGATGACAATATATGTGTATTCACATCCTTCTCTACTCCCCACCTTCCAAAAGAAAGGGGCATTTGTTGTTTGAGAACTAATGGGCTTGGCGTGTTTTGGTGAGACTATCTACCAAACCAATAGCCAGGGCTATTGTAAAAGGTCCAGAAAGGCTTGACTTATTTATACTGGAATAGGGAGACAGCCTCAGGAAAAGAGATTAGAATCCTGAAAGAGGAGGTGTGGAATAATCAAGGCAATGTGGAATCACCCTGATACGGTGTGGAGTCAGCCGAAAGAGAAATGGGTTAAGTTTGGTGAGAAGGAGGTGAACGATCTTCTGGAGGCAGCTTCCATGCTTTTTGAGCGAAAGAGAGAAAACAAGAAAAATTGCTAAATTTTTAAAATGTGTTTTCTGAAAAGAATCTCCCATTCCTGCACCACACAAAAGCCTTCCATATTTTTTCCATGTAGGACTAATAATTATTTTAATGATAATATCATGCTGAGTCAGGTTCATAAAAAAGTCAACCATGTTCAGGTAACATTTGCTTTCAAAATTTAGTTAGCTTATAAGATATATGATTTTCACAAAGCTACTTCAATACCAGATGCTAAAATGATACGCCCCAATAATAATCCAACTCATATGTCACCTTCCCCATGAAGCTCTTCCTGTCATTTCCATTAGGATACAATCTCTCCTGCTTTAAACTTCTGTAATGGTATAGTCATTAAGGATGCTCACATATAATCTGGTTTTCTGCTTCCAATAACATGGTAAGATAGAACTTGCTTATGCCCTTGAAATCAGTTACCCACTTGACTTGTCTTAAGCCAATACAATGTGGGGAGACTAGAAAGGCCAGTGGATTTTCATGTTGCTCCTAGCCCCGCTGTTTCCTCTGGCACACAACAGTAACATTCCAGGTGGTGGAGTCTCCCTAGGCTGCGTGCAAGTGTAAAGAGACATGGAGCAGAGCCTCCACTGGTCCCAAAACAGGCACATAATATACCTGAAAAATAAAGGCCATTACAGGCCATTATGACTTGGGGGCTGTTTGTTATCTTAGCACGAGCTAGCCTTTCCTGACATATATAAAATCTATATGGGTCTCTCTGATGCAACTCATCACTTTTAATTTCATGATAATGCTTATTGACCATAATTTTTGAAATCTTGTAGTCAGAACTATAAGTCCTCTGAGGACAGCATAATTTTTTAATACATGTCTTCTTTCTCATCATGGTGAGTGCTGTAATATGGGTAAAAATTAGTCAATGGATAAATATATAGTAAATACATTAGTTTAGCTATTATAGATCTATGTTATTACTATTTCTACATTACAACAAAATTATGGTGAGTTAAAACTCTACATACAGTACTTTCCTAAATTCCTTGAGCCTTTCTAACTAATGCCCTATATTGATGAACCTCCATGATCATCATTTACAAATAGTTTTTGAAGTCACCCACTGAACTAACACATAATGAGACAATCTTACAGAGGTAATTATGTTACTGTTCTAGCATGGTTAAAAGCAATCAAGGAAAAACTATTTTAAAGTAAATGCTAATTAACATAAGAAATGCTCATGAAAGGAGAAATCAGTTGGAGTCTCCAAAATATACCCAAAAATGAGCTTTAAAAGAAAACATGAATGAAGTAAAGCTCACCAATATTTAAATGGTTGTAACATTGTGATTCAAACATCAAACTTACAAATTAACAAAGAGATTTTGACAAATAGACACATGCACATTTATGTTTATTGCAGCACTGCTTACAATAGTAAAGACTTGGAACCAATCCAAATGCCCATCAATGATAGACTGGATAAAGAAAATATGGTACATATGTACCATGGGATACTATGCAGCCATAAAAAAGGATGAGTTCATGTCCTTTGCAGGGACATGGATGAAGCCGGAAACCACCATTTTCAGCAAACTGAGACAAGAACAGAAAACCAAACACCGCATGTTCTTACCCATAAGTGGGTGTTGAACAATCAAAACACATGGACACAGGGAGGGGAACATCACACACCAGGGCCTGTTGGGGGGTTGGGAGCTAGGGGAGGGATATCAGTGGGTGGGGGGATTGGAGAAGGATAGCATTAGGAGAAATACCTAATGTAGATGATGGGGTGATGGATGCAGCAAACCACCGTGGCACATGTATACCTATGTAGCAAACCTGCATGTTCTGCACATGTACCCCAGAATTTAAAGTATAATTTTTAAAAACTGCTAAATTAAACCTAACGATTATTTTATTACAAAAATAAAATTTTAGTGATGAATGTCATGAATCAGCTAAATAAGCTTTTCTTTTCTTGATGAACAACAGATCAATAAAAACCAAATGTGTAGAAAAGCACAGAATAGCTTAAGGTAAGAAAAGTAAAATGTTTGTTTAAACTTAGATTTATCAACAATCCTCATAAAGACAAAATTTCCTCAGATTAAAAGTGAAACCTAGAGAACTGACAAGAACACTACAGGAAACAAATCATTTATTATCCACATCTGAATAATCCCAGGCCACTCTTCACTTTTCTAACACAGAAGTAAACAGATTAATATTGCCTCTGATATTTGTTATTTTAAAATTCTTTCCTTTAGTGATTGAGCTCAAGTTGTTAATATTGTCACGTATAATAAATAGGAAAATATTCCAAGTATTGCTGAAATAATAAAAAGACATGCATATACCATTCTTTAAAAATATAAATTATTATAGGTTAGATCCCTGTCCTCAGGTTCCCCTAGGGCATGTGGTCCTCCCAAAGGATCTGCAGTTTATTTAGGGTATTGGGCCTCACTTGGTCTAGTGGCCAGCTTTTGTACCTGGTAGGTGCCATCCGAAGAATGATCTTCATCTTTAACTAAACTTACCCGTTGGCATCTGTTCAGCCTCATCTGATAAGCTGATAAGGTAAGGACCTGGCAGGATAGGATTAAAACTCTCATTACAGTCAGCCTCTGCTCTTTATCAGGTCTCATTTATCAAAACCCTGGCCAGCCCCACAATCTGGGGGATCTACAGAATTGGAGCTTGTGAAACCTCCCTAGCAGCAGGTCCTGCCCCTACTGGCAGTACGGTTTATAGTCAACAGAATAAAGAAAAGCAAATCTGGAAGGAAAAAAATGTCAGGAATATCATGGGCCTTGGACTTTTTGCACATGCATTTCATCAAGAGTATATGGGAGAGCTGGCTCTACTCAAGTAGTCAATGTACTAGATGACCAAATACTTCATTACGCAAAACTGCTTGGTATGAAAAAAGGAATGTTGTCCAGATACAGGTAGGGTTTGTGCTCCCAAAGCAAAAACAGAACTAGGTGTAGCTTTTCATTATTTTCTAATCCCAAAATATTGCTCATGAGCAGTTTTTAAGCCTTGAATAATTCATGAACTTTTGGAAGGTGTCAGCAGTAGTTGCAAAATAAACAACTGGCAGGATTTCAGAAGAAATGGAAATTGTAACAGTAAGGCCTGCAACAAGTGTGCTAAGTGAAGTTTTGTAAAACCCTTATGAATATTTTACAATAATGTCAAAACACACATATATGATCATTTCCCCTTCATAGTCCTATTCCTGTAAAGCAGGGGTCCCCAACACCCAGGCCATGAACCCGTATCAGTCCACCACCTGTTAGGAACCTGACCACACACCAGAAGGTGAGGGAATCAAGCTTCATCTGTATTTACAGCCACTCCCCATCACTCCCATTACTGCCTGAGCTCCACCTCCTGTCAGATCACCTGCAACATTAGATTCTCATAGGTGCGGGAACCCTATTGTGAACTGCAAATTTGAGGGATTTAGGTTACTCAGTCCTTATGAGAATCTAATGTCTGATGATCTGTCACTGTCTCCCATCACCCCCAGATGGGACCATCTACTTGCAAGAATAGAAGTTCAGGGCTCCTCCTGATTCTACATTATGCTGAGCTATAGAATTATTTCATTACATATAACAATGTAATAATAATAAAAATAAAGCGCACCATCAATGTAATGTAGTTGAATCATCCTGAAACCATGTCTCCACAAACCTGCTGGTCCCTGGAAAAATTGTCTTCCAGGAAACTGGTCTTTGGTGCCAAAGGGTTGGGGACTGCTGCTCTAAATCACCCATCATTGTTGAGAGGGATACCTTGGGACTTTCTGTCTAGCAAGCTCACGGTTCAAGTACAAACATGCACACCTGTTTTTTCACTAACATATAAATGTGCAACTTATGCTGTGAAGCAGGTATTCATTTATTTTAAGATAATATTTAACAGACAGCTTCCAAAGTCAAAGTTTTTATAAAGTCAGAATTTTTTATTTATTTTTCCTTTTTTAGCTTTCTTATAAGTCATTGGCCACCTATTGCTTTATGACAAAATGTTCTCTGTTTTTCTTCCATTTCATTTTATTAGTTACAAACAGCCCCCTCAGAACAAGGAATGAAATATATTTTTACTTATTCTTTGTTATAGCTCCAAACAAAAGAGGTGTGAAAAAAAAGTGTCATTCTTATATGAGAAGGAATGTGAAGTTCATAGGAATCGTATCTATTTTTTACCTTTTCCTGTAGCGGCCTAACCATACTTGCTCTTGGCAGGATCCACAAATCAGGGAGTTGCAGTTTATGTCCAACCTGCTCAGGTGTAGCTACCTGTTCCTTGACCAAGGAGGTCTCTGGTCATCAGGTTTCCTTGTTTCTCTTTATGAAATTAGAAACACATCAGTGTTTTGGCTTTGGCAACAGCAATCAAATCACTAAAGACATGTATTCAGGGGGAGGACAAGACTAAAATACTTACAGGTTCAATACAAATATTACTCTTTATTTCTCTTACATCAAATTTCTAAGAGTTTTTTGTTTGTTTGTTTTTTAGACAGAGTTTCACTCTGGAGTGCAATGGTGTGATCTCAGCTCACTGCAACTTCCGCTGCCCGAGTTCAAGCGATTGCCTCAGCCCCCCAAGCAGCAAGGATTACAGGCATGTGGCATCACAGCTAATTTTTGTATTTTTTAGAGACAGGGTTTCACCATGTTGGCCAGACTGGTCTCAAACTCCTGACCTCGGGTGATCCACCTGCCTCGACTTCCCAAAGTGCTGGGATTATAGGCGTAAGCCACTGTGCCCAGCCCTAAATGTTTTTTAGATGCTTTTCACCCTCAATACTTTTACCCTGAGAAAAATTCCTTTAAATTCCCAATTTGAATGGTTATTTGAGACAGAAGGATTAAATTAAAATAATTCATTTCCATGTTTAATTCAGATGAATTTGCTATAAATGAAATATTAGTAAATAGTAAGAATAAACATTAAATGACTCCTTTTTAATTCTGCAACAACAATTATTTAACGCTGAAAAATCTAAGTGACAAAACTGGAACAGCTATGCATCTACATATGTATGTTTTAATCCAGAGAACAGTTACCATGATCAGAATATATTTCAAATCAGTTTATTCTACTTTTAAAATAAAATCTTTTTTTCATTTTTTTGTGTTTTATTAGCTATAGTACTCATTATGCTGTATATTGGATCCCCAGAATATATTCATCGCACAACTGAAAATTTGTACCTGAAATAAAATATCTTTAATGGCTTTTTTTATCTCAACTCACTGCAATCTCCACCTTCTGGGTTCAAGGATTCTCTTGCCTCAGCCTCCCGGTAGCGGGGATTACAGGCATGCACCACCATGCCCGGCTAATTTTGTTTTTTCAGTATAGGTAGGGTTTCTCCTTGTTGGTCAGGCTGATCTAAAACACCTCACCTCAGGTGATCTGCCTGCCTCAGGCTCCCAAAGTGCTGGGATTACAGGCATGAGGCACCATACCTGGCCAGTGTATTTTTATAGTAATAAAAGTAAATGCACTGCTACATACGGTAGCACAAATGAATCTCATAAGCATAATACAGAGTTATAGAGCCTGTGTTTCCATTCATATGCTCTTCAAAAACAGACACAGTTAACTAGGGTTTTAACTGTAGGCGCTGGTTGATGTTGAAAGGAAGATGCCAGGGGTTAAGGGGGAGAGCATGGGCGTATTTGCATTGCTGGTACTGTTATAGTTCTCTTTCTTTTTTTCTGAAAATCTTAAACTACAAAAAATTCAAATCTGTAGACTTGAAAGACACACTACAGATCTTCGTAAGCTTCAAAAACTGAGTAAAAAAAAAAAAACAGTGAATATGTATATAATCAATGAACACATAGCCTGGGCACAGTGGCTCAAACCTGTAATCCCAGAACTTTGAGAGAGGCCGAGGTGTGCAGATCACTTGAGGTCAGAAGTTGGAGATCAGCCTGGCTAACATGGTGAAACCCCATCTCTACTAAGAATACAAAAATTAGCTAGGTGTGGTGGTGTGAGTCTGTAATCCCAGCTACTTGGAAGCCTGAGGCTGGAGAATTGCTTGAATCTGGGAGGGGGAGGTTGTAGTGTACCAAGATTGTGCCACTGCACCCCAGGGTGACAGAGTGAGACTCCATCTCAAAATGAATAAATAAATAAAAATAAAAATAAATGAACACATAACCACTTGAAAAGGAATGCTGTTTAAAGACATTATGCATCATCTTCATAATAAAAAAAAACTATTTTGTTATTAAATATTCAAATACATAGATATGACTTTATTTTGTGTTCTTTATGACTAGGCCAGCATGTATGTATAATTATCATCTAAATAAATATTCACTGAGTGAATGAAAGAATAACTAAAAGAGCAAATGCCTTATAAATAAAAATTATGAACTATGCTAACTAAGGCCAGTAGACAAAGCTCTCCAACCAGTTTAGTGAAATGAGAATACAGGGTTTTAAGTGTGTTTAAATACAATTGAGAGTTCATTAAAAATAATTTGGTTTTAAGTAGTGAGTTTTGTTGATTTTAAAAGACAATTTAAAAGTTAATATGACTTTTTCAAAAGTGGGACTGGTGCTTCTGGCCTTGAAACAGTGATAACACTGTCACATTTGAAGCCACTAGAAAACAGAATAATATATATGAAACAACATTTTCAACAACTGGACAACAGGCAGCATGGAACACGATCCGTATGATAAGGTAAACAAACAAGGAGAGCTCTCAGATATTCCTGGTTTTCTGTACTGAGAAAATTTCTAGACCATGGAAGAGAAGTCCAGAGTTTCGAGACAGTCTTGTTGAGTTGAGCAGACAAATGGAAGTCCAAAGAGGCCTAGGTAGCTAGAATTTGTGGAGCAGAATTCCAGACAGAAAAATGTATGCCATCAAAGAGTCCCAAAATTCTATATATGTGTCCCCATGAGTCTTTGGCTAAATACTAATCTGAGCATGTATAAAGTAAAATTTTGTAAGTCTGGGGAAGTAAAGATTCTAAAGAAATAGTGTTATAGTTTGGATACTTGTTCCCACTCGAATCTCATGTTGAATTATATTCCCCAATGTTGGAGATGAGGCCTGCTGGGAGATGTTTAGATCATAGGGGTGAGTTTCTATGAATGACTTGGGCCATCCTCTTGATGACAAGTAAATTCTCACTGAGTTCACATGAAATTCTGGTCACTTGAAAGTGTGTGGCACCTCCCCACCCCCAGTGCTCTCTCTAGTTTACGCCCACTTTTGTCATGTAACATACCTATTCCCTCTTCACCTCCTGCCATGATCATAAGCTTCCTGAGTCCTCTCCAGAAGCCAAGAAGATGCCAGCATCATGCTTCCTATGAAGCCTGCAGAACAGTTAACCAATTAAGCCTCTTTTCTTCAAAAATTATCCAGTCTCAGGTATTTCTTTATAGCAATGCAAGAATAGACAAATACAGAAAATTGATACTGAAGAGTGGGGTCTTGCTATAAAGATACCTAAAAATGTGGAAGCAGCTTTGGAACCAGGTAACAGACAGAGGATGGAAGAGTTTGGAGGGCTCAAAGAAGACAGGAAATTGAGGGAAAGTTTGGAACTTCCTAGAAACTGATTAAATGGGTGTGGCCAAAATGCTGATAGTGATAGGGAGAGTGAAGTCCAGGCTGATGAGGTCTCAGATGGAAATGAGAAACTTTTGGGGAACTGTAGCAAGGCCACATGTGTTATGCCTTAGCAAAGAACTTAGCTGCATTTTGTTGATGTCCTAGGGATCTGTGAAAGTTTGAACTTCAAAGTGATGATTTAGGGTATCTGGCAGATGCAATTTCTTAGCAGCAAACTGACACAGGAACAGAAAACCAAACACCGCATGTTCTCACTTGTAAGTGGTTGTTGAACAATGAGAACCAGGGCCTGTCAGGGCGTGGGAGGCTAGAGGAGGGATAGCAGGGAGCAATAGCATTAGAAGAAATACCTAATGTAGATGACGGGGTGATGGATGCAGCAAACCACCATGGCATTACAAACCACCTAAGTAACAAACCTGCACGTTCTACGCATATATCCCAGAACTTAAAGTATAATAATAAATAAATAAAGTGCTAACAACAGGTAAAAAACTAGGTGAGGAACCCTCTGTAACTTTTCTTGAAATCTGAATGTTCTCCAAAATCAAAAGTATATTGAAAAAAATTAACAGCTCCTGCACTTGAACACCACAATTATGGAAATAGAAATATAGGCCGCAGAATATGATAAAATATTGGCAAAACATACATATAATAAAGAACTTCTATGTAAATGTATAAAAACCCTCAGAAGTTATTAATAAGAAAAAAAACAATAAAAATAGCCATAATATTACTCAACATAAATAGACATAATATTTAAACAAAGAACCGATGACATATAAACACACAAAAAAAGGATGTTCAATATCATCGTTATTGGGAAAGTGAAAATTAAAACCACAATGAGATGGCACTACACACCTATTGGAATGGTTAAAATTTTTAAATCTGACTGATAGGCAAGAATACGGGACAAATAAAACTTTCATACAGTGCTGTCAGGAATGAAAAATGGTGAAGGAATTTTGGAAAATATGTTGGCAGTTTTTTATAAACTTAAACATACTGTTGTCATACTAATCACAATCTTATCCCTACAGTTTAGCCACAACACATGAAAATATATGTCCAACCATAGACCTATATACAAATGCTCTTAGTGTTTTTGTTTATAATAGTTAAAAATAGGAAACAAGTCAAATGTCACTGGGGAACAGATATACCAACTGTGTAATGGAGCACTACTCAGCAATAATAATGAACAAGCAGCTGATACATGCAACGACATTGATGAATCTCAAAACCATTTATGCTAAGGGGAAAAAAGCTGGATAAAAAGCTACATGCCATAGGATTTCATTTTTTTAATGAGTAACAATTTTGTTTTTTTAAATTTATAAATTTTGCTTTTTAAACCTTAAGGTTCAGAGGTACATGTGCAGTTTTGTTATATAGGTAAACTCATGTCACAGGGGCTTGCTGTACAGATTATTAGCACTTAGGTACGAAGCCTAGTACCCAATAGTTGTTTTCTCTGATCCTCTCCCTCCTCCCACCTTCCACCCTCAAGTAGGCCGCAGTGTCTGTTGTTCCCCTCTTTATGTCCCTGTGTGATATTCAGATTAAATCAAACCTGCAAAGAGAGGAATCAGACCACTGGTAGCCAAGGGCTGGAGGTCAGGATTGGTGACCATCTAAAAAGGGTATAAAGGAACTTCTGGGGATGATTAAAAATACTCTATGTCTGGATGATGATGATAGTGTATGACTACATACATTAGTCAAAATTCATGAAACTATACAACTAAAAAGGATAATTTGTTCTGTATATAAATTATACCTCAATAAACCTGACTTTTAATTAAAAAACAAACAGATTTTTAATTAAATCTGTTTGTTTGTTTTTTAATTAAAGGAATAAAATTTGTGTTTATTGCATTGGCCAGAATTTTTAAATGAAAATTATCCACATGGTGCAATAAAATTGTCTTTGGCAGTGAAAGGTAAACTTTTCATAAGTGTATATGCTTTAAAATAAAAATTGAAAGAATCATTTTGCTTGTTATACTTGGCTAAGACTCTGCTGACACTTATGCTGGATGTATACAATCACTTTCCTTTGCTTTTGAAATATTCCAATAGAAAATATTAAGAGACTGGTATTCTGTGTAATTTGCCATGCTTTGAAGGAATATTTCTTTAGAACTGTTCATAAAATATCTGGTTATACATCTCTGAGTGGTTACTATCCTGAGTTAAAGAATACATCGAATATAAAGAAAAATTTGTACAGTGCCTTCAAGCATTGACAATGTAAGGTAATTTCACTGAAAGTGTATAACTTTGAAGAAAGTTGCTTGAGAATTATCAGGAATTGTGCAGAATTGAGAAGATCTTTTTAAGTTTGAAACAAAAGACAAATATAAAATATAAAAAATTGATAAATATATGAACATTTAAAGCTATAAGATGTCAAAATTATGAAAAGTAAGTTAAAAATCAAATGAAAAACTGAGAAAAATATTAGCAAACCATAAAATGGACCAAGAGTTAACAAATTTAGGGCTCTTAAATAACTATTAAAATAAGAAACCAGTACAAAAAAAACCCTAGAGAGGTATAAATTGACAATTCACAAAAGAATAAATTGAATATTCAAAATATAATGGAAACATTTTATCTGATTAGTAATAAAAGGAATAAAATTTGTGTTTATTGCATTGGCCAGAATTTTTAAATGAAAATTATCCACATGGTGCAATAAAATGGCATGCAAACGTTTAATTTTTTCAAACACTTTTAAGAATGGTTGAAATGCAAATTAACACAAATATTCTGAAAAATAATTTGGCAAAATATATCAAAAACCTTTAAACTCTTCATACTGTTTGCCTTCGCAATTGTATCAGTACTGATATATGCAAATACTTAACACATGGGTATTCACTCAGTGTTATATATAATAATTCTGAACTGGAAATAAACAATAGAGTTATTTAAATAAATTGTATCATACAATGGGGTTACTATGCAAATATTAAAATAATGTTCTAGAAAAAACACATTGTGAGATATTTAATAAGAAATGTATGGAGCATTACAGTAAGTAACAAACAAAAGTTTGATCCTATTCATTCACTTATTTTAAAATGGAGAACAGAAAATGTACAAGATAAGCCTGAAACAGCTTGTCATATCAAAAAGCCAAGAAGCGATTGCATATTATGGAGGTCATTACAGGACTCTGAAGTAATTTATGAGAGACTTGCTGGCAGAAATTTAAAATTTGGGTAACTATAAGCATATCTACAATGGAGTTAAAGACATCAAATATATTTATGTCTATGTCCATAATACTCCAAAAAAGAAACGAAACTCATTGGGTACCTCTGGACAATATTAGGAAACCAACTGATTATTTTCTGAGCTGGCAAAGAGAAAAATTTCGAATTTATTCTCTTCTATATAGAATGCAATTTGGGGTAATCAAAAGATTAATATATTTCAATCTATAAAATTAAAATGTATTTAAATATATAAATATATTTACATTATATTTACACATTTGTATAAAATATGTATATTTGTATTTATTTAAATATATGCAGGATATATATATATTCAAATACATTTTAAATATAGAGTATATAAGCACATAGAAAAGGATTTTTGTAGAAGCACTATGACTAACAATGAAGAAAGAGTGATAGAGTTAGGTTATCAAGCCAAGCACTGTGGCTCATGCCTGTAATCCCAGCACTCTGGGGGGCCGAGGCAGGAGGATCGCTTCAGCTCAGAAGTTTGAAATCAACCTGAGCAACGCAGCAAAACCCTGATCTACAAAAAGTAAAAAAAAAAAAATTAGCTAGGTATGGTAGCACATGCCTGTAGTTCCAGCTACTTGGAAGGTTGAGAAGGAAGGCTCATTTGAGCCCAGGAGGTCAAGGATGTAGTGAGATGTGATCACATCATTGCATTTCAGCTTGAGTGATAGAGTGAGATCCCGTCTGTAATTTTTTAAAAATTAGAATATTACTCCTTTGCAATATTGAATGATTAATGGATCCAGGTAATGGTTGTCAATGATTGCTAATAACACATGAAGAAATAACCAGATATTATATACTACTAATCTATGGAAACAAGGGAGAAATACCTTGAGAAACACTGCAGAAATGCTATCAGAAAAGTCCAGAATAAAAGAAATTCTACATCCAATAACACTTTTCAGCAAAAAGAATTGAGAAGAAAAAGATATGAAAATACAATTTACATATTAAAAAGTAAGCTTTGTCCACCACATTGCACTTAATTTAGATCCTAATTTGAACAAATAACTACAAAAATAAGAAAAGATCTATGAAATAAGTCAGAGAAATTTGACCACTGACCAGACATTTGATTATTTATTAAAGTATTCTCTTTAACATTTTAGAATTGTACAATGGTATTGTGATTTTATTTTTTAAAATATACCAGTCTTTTGGAAATATATATTTATCTGTTTGTGGATAAAATCATACAATGCCAGGAACTTGCTCCAAAACAATGGAGAGAATGAGCTGATATTTGAGTCAGGGGAAAGATGAACTCATGTCAGAACTAATAATTGCTAAAGATGAGTAGTGGGTACTCAGATTTATTATATCATCTTTTAAAAATGTTGTGTGTACTTGAAACATTTGCTATGTTTTCTTTTAAATGACAGATTGCATCTGTTTCTCTACATTCAAAGTAGAGCACTCCTTTATTATCAAATTGTATTGCCACAGAGCCTATTTCGGCCATATTTATGGTAAACGTTGCTATTTACCCTTCAATATTCATGTTCTCTTCTTTCCTTTTAATAAAATTTTCAACTTCGAATTCTCCTGCCTTCTCTTGGAACTAGGTGCAGCCATAATGACCAACTTTTTGCCAAGGAGATATGAGCAAAAGGAACCTGTGCAACTTCCAAGTTGTGTTAACCCCTTCCCATCCTGCTCTCTGCAGGCGAAGGTTGTAGTCTATCACTGCAACTTGGGATGCAGGGTTGGCCTCTTTTCCTGACAGAACCACTGTTCATTATCCAGCATATTCTTCTGTTGTTTGAAACAGCAACTTCATCAATTACTTCCCCTCTGTACTTTTGACGGGTTTTGGGTGTTTGGGATTTTGTTTTGTTTTGTTTTGTGTGTGGGGAGAGAACTCTTAAAATCTACTCTCTTAGCAATTTCCAAGCATACAGTACATTGTTATTAACTAAAGTCACAATAATGGAACAATAGGTCTCTTGAATTATTTCCCCCTAACTGAAACTTTTTATCCTTTGACCAACCACGAAATCTCCCATCCAATCCCCTGACAGTTTTTAAATTGAAACTCACAAGAGTGAGGCAGTTTATTTCTACAGCATGCACTGTTTGTGGTGTCTCAGCAGCTTTTGCCTTCTTGGAAGAATAATGTGAATTCTCATTCACATATCAAGTAGAAGGAGCAGAAGATGTGTAGTGTTTGCTCTTCATTTCTTTTTAAAATGTCTTCAGGAACAGCAAAAGTAGGATGTGACCCCGTGTACTGATTTGATGCAACTTCATACATTTGATTCAATTTAGATCAACTTGATTGGATATTTTAATGAGTTAATCAATTATGCATCTAAAATAAAGTCATAAATTGTTACCAAGATCATAAGCAAAGCAAGACTGCCATGAATATTTGATAGCATTAAGAGGAGCATGATAGTCAGTGGTAAAGAGTAAACTCTAAAAGGCTTTGAGGAAAAAAAAATCCAGTGATCGAGTGGAAAATTGGTCTTAGAATAAACGCATTTGAGTATTAATGCAAAAATATGAAATATTAAAATAAACCCTGAAGCACTTTAAAAAAATAAAAAAAAATTATTATAGGCTCTGAAGCTAGACTGCCTATATTAAAATTCCAGCACTGTTGCTTTCTCCTCTAGCTTGGGCAAGTCACTGAACCTCTCACCACCTTAGTTTTCCCATCTAATTATGAGAGATAACAAATACACCTCCCTGCTGAGGCCTGAATGTTTGTGCACCCACCAAAAATTCACATGCTGAAATCCTAACCCCCAGAGTGATAGTATTGGTTGGGGGGTAGTGAGTGTTGGGAACTGATAGGCTGTAACCAGTTTGATTGGTTACAGTCATATGGCTACCTTATTTAATATCCTAGTGCCCTTATAAAAATGACCCTGGAGAGCAGCCTTGCTCCCTCCAGTATGTGAGGACACAGCAAGAAGGTGCCATTTATGAGCATTAAGGGGGCCCTCACCAGTCACCTGATCTTCCTTGATCTTGGACTTCCCAGTATTCATAACTATGAAAAATAAATTTCTGTTGTTTATAAGCTACCCACCTAGTTTATGGTTTGTTATGGCAGCCCAAAAGAAGCTGTCTTACAAGATGCGGTCTTATAAAGTTGGGTTGACTATTGTGTTAAAAGGCATACTCAGGCACAAACACATTTTATTTTGTTTGAGCAAGCAGTGGCTCATTAATCAGGAAGCTCTAAACCAAAGGCAGTTTTGGACTCTGCAAAGGAATAGAGTGGGAAGGCTTTTATTGGATGTAAAGCAAAGAACATATTTGATTGGTTATAGTCAAATGGTTGCCTTATTTGTCTGTCCTGCTGGAAAATTCCTAGTTATATGAGCTAGTTGGTAAATTTTGATTGGTTATCCTTAAATTTTATTTTTCTTTTATGTATAGGCATTTATCAGAAGTAGCTTAAGTTTTGCTTATATTTGCAAATTGAGCAAGGTTAAGATCACTTAAGAGGCCTAATTGGCTTTGTAGGCTCACAAGTCTTCAGGACTGAGCTCCATTTTAATTTACTTTAACAATTATTATACATTGAGTTGTATCTGCCCAATATTCATATGCCAAAGTCCTAATTCCCAGTACCTCAGAATTTAGCTTATTTAGAAAAAGGATTGCATAGATGTAATAAGATGAGGTCATACTGGAGTAGGGGGGGCCCTAATGTTAATATGATTGATGTTCATACTCCTTATAGGAAGGAAATTAAGAAACAGACATGCTTAAAAGGGAGAATTCTAGATCAAGATGGAGAGAGGGAGAACTGCACACAGGGAGAATTCTAGATAAAGATGGCAGTGGGAATCAGGAAGTGGTTTCTACAAGTCCAGAATGTTCCAGAAAACCACTAGACATGAGGGAGAGGTCAGGAACAGATTGCTCCTCGCATCTCTCCATAGGAACCAACCCTGCTGACACTTTGAACTTGAACTTTGATCCTCCAGAGCTGCGGACAATAATTTTTTCTTGTTTAAGCTACTTATTTATGCTTTGTTATGGTGACTCTAGCAAAGTAAATACAAGAATCAGAAGAGCCATTACCTGTGAAGCACTTAGAACAGTAGCTTGCACATAACAAATGGTCAATAAAAGCTAACTATTATTATTGTTTAAAATTATGTCTTTCATTTTTGTTTTTGTTTTCATGACTCTGCACAGTAGCAATAACTACAATAAGTAGGAAAAGCTAAACTACGATGTTAGAAAGTTGATGCATTTTACCAAGACTAAATGATTTCTCTACATTCAAAAGAGTGTCATAGAAATATGTCAATTGGAATAAAACATTTTTTAATTATAAAGTATGCCATTTTGCATACGTTTTTAAATTAAATAATGCTAAATTAAATTGTTCTCAATTCCAGGAAGATTAATATGTAAATCAACAAAGGAGCCTCAAGACAACTCTTTGGATCTCATTTGTGGGAGTCAATTTATACCTTGAAGAAGTACAACCTCCTGAATACTAATCTGTATCAATTTATTCTACTAATCTCAAGCATTTCATTTTGTCAAGTTTTTTTATACAAAGTATAATTCTCAGCAAACTGATACAAGAACAGAAAACCAAACACTGCATGTTTTCACTCATAGGTGAGTGATGAACAATGAAAACACTTGGGCACAGGGAAAGGAACAACACTCACTGGGCTAGGTGACGGGGGGTGGAGGGGAGGGGAGGGACATCGAGGGGGCAGGGAACATGGGGAGGGATAACACTGACAGAAATGCCTGATGTAGGTGGCAGGGAGGGATGGGGGGGTGGGGGATGGAGGCAGTAAACCACCATGGCATGTATGTACCTATGCAACAGTCCTGCAGGATATGCACATGTACCCTAGAGCCGAAAGTACAATAAATAAAAGAAAGAGAAATAAAGAAACAAACAAATAAAGAAGAAAGAAGGAAAGCAGGAAGGAAGGAAGGAAGGAAGGGAGGGAGGGAGGGAAGGAGGGAAGGAAAGAAAGTATAATTCTGGTCCTTTGTTTTTTATACATGTAAATAAAACCACAGAATGTGTTAAGAGTCTTATGAATAACGTCAGTTATCATTGACTTTCTGCATAATTTCTTTAGAGAAAAAAGGCTCACGTTGTTTTGCCAGCTTTTCTATTTCACAGGTTTTTGGCTACTGACCAATATTCTTACAATTAAACATTTGGATCAAAGTAAAAGCATTACTCTTTTAGCAATTATGTCACTTATAATGCAATTTTTAAAAAATGAATATTAGTTTAGGACAAAATAGTCTACTTAGAAGGATGAAAACCTGGAAAAAGTGTTTGAACAAATATATAAGGCCACGACTATACAATGGCAATGAAAGTCCATCATTTAAAATAAAAGGTAGAGCTGGCTAGCTAGCATCAAAGAAACAAGATATTTGTTAACTGAGTGCTTATTTTGATTTTATATATAGACAAACCCTGAATCTCAAACTATAATCACATAAAAATTATTCAGAAACACAAATGTTAGAACAAAAGGTGCCAAAATGTTACAACATTACAGGGATAGCATAATAACCTTTGCTTTTAACAATTCAGGAGCAAAAGTTATATCTGAAATCAAATGAAATGTTTTGAGATTTAACAAATATTCAAGTACAACACAGCTATTGCTTCCCTTTTTTTAGTGAGAAAAATCTATAAAAGCAGGTATGCAACAACCTACAAAAACATGTATTAAATTTGTTTAAAGTTCAGAGGATTGTTATACAATAGAGGCCATATGTGTAAAACACACTTATTTTCTTGAAAGTGCACTGAAATCTCCAGAAGGATCCTCAAGAATCTGGAGAAGAGAGCTCAAGGAATGGAGAGCTAGTGTCAGAAGGGAGAATGTCCCACATAGTAAGATTTCTTACAACTCTTGTATTTGTACAATGTGCCCTATTACCTAACTGATATATGGTTTGGCTGTGTCCTCACCCAAATCTCATCTTGAATTATTGTTCCCATTATCCCCACATGTCATAGAAGGAACCTGGTAGGAGGTAATTTATTCATGGGGACAGTTATCCTCATGCTGTTCTCATGATAGTGAGTTCTCATGAGATCTGATCATCTTATAAGGGGCTTTTCCCCCTTTTGCTCAGACACGTCAAGAAGAACATGTTTGTTTACCCTTCCACCGTATTTGTAAGTTTCCTGAGGCCTCCCCAGCCCTGCAGAACTGTGAGTAAATTAAACCTCTTTCCTTTATAAATTACCCAGTCTTGGGTGTGTCTTTATTAACAGCATGAGAATGGACTAATCCACTAATCAAAGGAAAAATTAGGTAAAACAAATATTAAAATTATATTTAAGACAATGTAGTCATTTGATAATTTAAACAACATTGGAAGCGTCTTCTTTTTTTTTTAGGCTAGGTGTCACTCTGTCAACTACGGTACAGTGAGTAGTGCCCCACTGTAGCTCACTACAGCCTTGAACTCCTGGGCCCAGGTGTTTCTCCCACTTCTTCACTCCCCTAACTCCAAGAAGCTAAGAATACAAGTGCATATTGCCATACCCAGCTAATTTTTAAATTTTTGTAGAGACAAAGTTTCTCTGTTTCCCAGGCTGATCTTGAGCTCCTGGCCTCAAATGATTCTCCCACTTTGCCCTACCAAAATTCATGGATTACAGGTGTAAGCCACCATGCCCAGCCCATGTCCTTTCATGTGCATTTTACTGCAACTTTCCCTCTACCCTCTTGCAAGTGAAGGATTAAAATGATGGGGAAGTACAGGTGTGAAAGGGTGGGATAGAGGGATAAAGCTGAAAAAATAACAAGCTTGAAATATATGTATATCCTACCAGATTCAAGAAGTACAAAGCAACTAAAATTAGAGCAACACAATCAGATATGGCAAGGTTCAACGTGCAGGAGAAATTGAGAGAACCTGTTGTTTTAGATACATCAAATTTTCTTAACCTTGTAAGTTACATATCCACAAGTCAAAAAAAATTCAACATTTTGTGAGCAATCCTAGTTTAAAACCAATGACATAATGTGATTTCTGTTGTTTCCTTTTACTTTCAAAAGTGTTCTGATTTGGGCAATAAATCACATGCTTACTCTTTTTACTTAAATTAATGATATGTGGTCTCATGGAAGGTGTATTATTTTTTGAAAGTCTTTTGCCACCAGAATGACATGGTTCTAATGTATTAACAATTCAGAGAATAAAGTAGTCTGAAGATGGGTGGGAAAGACCACCAATATAGACAAAGGGCTACTGGGAAGAGAAAACCTTTTAGATGGTTGAGAAATGAATACACACATCCCTATAAGCAATAAAAGGACACCATTGGCATGAATGGTTCAGTCCTCAGAAGATCACCTTGCTCTGAGGACAAAGGCGGTCCCTGGTACTCTTGTCCTTTACCTATGATCTCTCCCAGTGAGAACATCAAAGGATTAGGAGGTGAGAAATATTGCAAGAGATCTGAACTGATAATAAAAGGATTAAAAAGGGGCCCTTTGTGATGAAACAGGAGCCAAAAAGAAGGAGAAAACTTCTTTAGTACAATTAAAAAAAAAGACTTATGTTTTGTAAGAAATAGAATCAATATTATACAATAAAATCAATATACTATTGTCAGATGAACATGAGCTGTGCTCTCTTTGGAAGTAAATTAGTTGTTCTTGTACAAAATAATTGCCAATTTAGGGCTACACTGCATCCATTACTCTTTCCCAAAGCACTTCATTTTTCTATATGAAGACAAGTATTTCTGTCATGCAGAAGCTTGATAAAATTCTATATTCAAAGAGCCTTGAGCTACCATTATAAGACTAAAGTGGTCTTAGACCTCTTTCTGTGAGATCTTTTCTTCTTGCTGCCTGGATTGACAGTAGCCACATGATTCAAGTTCAGCCAATTGATCACTCTTTCTTTCCCTAGATGTGGACCCTGTAACCAGCCAATGGGTTTACCTAGCCTGTTGCCTAGACAGAGCCAATTTATCAAGACAGGGGAATTACGATAGAGAAAGAGTAATCCATGCAGAGTGGGCTGTGCCAAAGACTGGAGATTTATTATTACTCAAATCATTCTTCCCGAGCATTCAGGGATCTGAGTTTTTAAGGATAATTTGGTGGTTAAGGGGGCCAGTGAGTTGGGAGTTCTGATTGTTAGGTTGGAGATGAAATCATAGGGAGTTGAAGCTGTACTCTTGCACCGAGTCATTTTCTGGGTGGGGAGGGGGGGATCCACAAGACCAGATGAGCCAGTTTATCAATTTAGGTGGTACCAGCTGATCCATCAAAAGCAGGTTCTGCAAAACATCTCAAGTGCTGATATTAGGGTTTACAATAGTGATGCTATCCCCAGGAACAACTGGAGTAGGTTTAGCCTCCAGCTGCATGACTCCTACACCATGATTTCTAATCTTGTGGCTAATTTGTTAGTCCTGCAAAGGCAGTCTAGTCCCCAGGTAGGAAGGGAGTCTGTTTTGGGAAAGGGCTGTTACCATCCTTGTTTCAAAGCTAAACCATAAACTAAGTTCCTCCCAGAGTTAGTTCAGCCTTCACCCAGAAATGAACAAGGACAGCATAAAGGTTAGAAGCAAGATTAAGTCAGTTAGGTCTGATCTCTTTCACTGTAATAATTGTCTCAGTTATAGCTTCTGCAAAGGGAGTTTCGACCCTCTGAGAGGTAACACAACAATGAGAGAAAATGGTGAGAAATCATTTATTCTGTGAAAGTACCTAGGTGAGACAATTTAGAAGTTTCTGTCAAAAAGGTGACTTAGAGCTGCCTGGTTTCTATCCTTTCCAAGCCTGACTGGTGTCAGTTGCTTTAAATCAAAGAAACTTAATATATTCAAGTTGATAAGCTGTGTTTGCCCTAATCAAAGAAAAGTTTCTGATGCCACCCCCGGGGGAGGAAATCGAATGGAATTGGTGCTATATTCTGCTACCTCATGATGTAAGAGCCTTCTGATCTGACAATCAGTAGAAGCATGACACAAAGAAAGCCTTCCATATCATTCTTTTTAAGCCAAAGATGATCAAGTTTGCAAGGCACAGGGAAAAAAGATGGCCAGAATCTCCATCTCTTACATTAATGAGTATTCCAGGAAATGGGAATTGGTACTTTTAAGGCAGAGCAGGATAAGGAGAGAAATTTAGAAGTTGATGTTAGAAGGTGAGGGTACATCCACACAGAGCACTTCCAAAGGCCTGTATCTTGTGGGGCACATTTTAATACAGACTTAGCCTTCAAGTGCTTAAACCACTGTGGAAATCTGCCTATATATTCAGTTGAGGATGATGTTCTAGTGGTTCTTAGGAAGATCCGTGCCTACTTCTTGATTACCTGCTTCCTACTGGGGCCCCACCGCATCCCCAACAATAATAGGAAGAAGAGGCCACAGATCTGTGTGTGTGTAATTCACTGGTACTAAGACTCCAGGGCTCTTTTCTTTGGTGGCTCCCCTATCCCAGAAGCATAGTAGTATGGGCAACCTTCTCTTTTGTGAGACAAAGAGGAAGGGCATTGACACCTATGTAAATATTTCTCTCCCCTTTGGAATTACTTGTGATAATTATTAATTTGACTGGCTCATTTTGGAAATTTCTATTTCTCTTGGTGATTGTGGGATCTCTCAACACTAAGAGGGACTGGATTAGGGGTTAGGGCTCATAGCAAGTACCTGGGAGATTTGAATGGCATGTTGAAATTTCCCAGGAATAAGGCCAAAAATAAAATTTAAAAAAAAAAAAAACAGAGAGTTCCATCTTGCCAACAAAGCAGAAACTCAAATAGGAACTTGAGACAGGTGACCTGGTTAATAATCAAGTGTTTTCCAACCACAGCATTTCCCTGTGGTCCCAAGCATCCAAGCTTGGCTCAAAGACAAGTGGAAGAGTGCAGGATACATCAATTACAATATTTGCACAGTAGGGTCAAAAATAAATCCTCCTCTTTTTTCTTTTTTTAAATTCCATCTCTGTAGATACTGTCAAAATTGCCAGTGCCACTCTAATGCAAGTCATTACAGCAGGGTATTGGGGAATGTTTTTAATTAGCAATAATCACATCTTGGAAGAACCTCATTAATTACAACACTGCCACTGCACAAAGCCTAAACTAACATATTTTTGTTATTCTTCTAATGCTCATTTATTAAAATCGATATATTGTGTACATAATTCAATTTGCTGCAATACATCTTTTCTATTATTGCTTCTGGAACCATTAGGTTTCTTCCATTTTCTTATCACAAGCTAGTCTCTACTAATCCTGACTTATTTATTGTCACAAATAATGTTTTCCTAAAACAAATTAGGCCATGAGGCAGGTATCCTAAATGTTTTTTTCTTTCCTTGTCATTTAGTAATTCTATTTGGCAGGAAATATGTGCTATTGAACACTTAGAGAAATGCTCTTCTCTTGGGCTACAGACTGTTTTATGACCTTTGATCTGATTTTCTCAGTTGCCTCATTCTTGAGCAGAATGCAATTTGGCCAAGCTTATTAGAAGTATAGCAAGAGTTCTCAAATTTCTCTCCTTGTGTACAAGTCAATCTCCCAGTTCACATGCTGGAGGATATGCTATATAGTAGAATGCCTAGCATATTCCCCCCAAAAATAGAAGGCCTTAGAAAAATGTGGTTTCTTATTAGGTGTACAATGCCATCTTTTCACTCTGAATAGGAAAAGACTCCACCAAAGTTCCATATGTTGAAAAAAATATTTCATTGGTTTCCAATCTGCATGACAAAGGTGTGTGAGAGACTAGTGATTTATCAAGTTATACTTACTCAAAGACTTGCATTAGAAGTTACTGTGGGCCGGGCGTGGTGGCTCAAGCCTGTAATCCCGGCACTTTGGGAGGCCGAGGCGGGTGGATTACGAGGTCAAGAGATCAAGACCGTCCTGGTCAACATGGTGAAACCCTGTCTCTACTAAAAATACAAAAATTCAGCTGGGCATGGTGGCGTGTGCCTGTAATCCCAGCTACTCAGGAGGCTGAGGCAGGAGAATTGCCTGAACCCAGGAGGCGGAGGTTGCGGTGAGCCGAGATCGCGCCATTGCACTCCAGCCTGGGTAACAAGAGCGAAACTCCGTAGCAAAAAAAAAAAAAAAAAAAAAAAAGAAGTTACTGTGACAGGATCTGTCACTAGTTCTCCTCTTTTGCCTCTCAGAGGTTGCCTAGGTACCACCAACAATGTTCAGGTGAAGTAGGTGAGAATCTTTCATATCTAATTAGAAAATGACAAAGTTCTCAACTCTGTGTCCACACTGGAAACACTTTGGGATCTTTCAAAAATTATCAACATCCTACTTCTATCTCAGAGATATTGACATCAGATTGTTTCACAATGTTCCCCAGCTGGTTCGTAAAAGATACCCAAGACTGAGAAACACTAACTTCAGTTAACTCCCTAATTTTAGGTAGTTCAGAATAGCACCCTTAATTTCATCTCAACCACCATTGAAAAGAGGAACCTTGTGATAAAGTAGTTCTCAAAACTTCATCCTCAAACTGGTAGTGACAGAATTATTTGAGAACTTGTTAGATGCCAATTCTCATGTCCACCCCACTGCATCAGAAGCTCTGGAAGAAGGACCCAGCAGGTGTGTTTTAGCAAGCCCTTCAGGTGATTCAGATGCATGCAAAGGTTTAAGAATCACTGCCACAATACATCAACAGTTTTTCTTACTTTCAAAGTCCCACAGCACAGAGTGACAAACAGAACATCAAAGCTGTGCTACTTCAGACATGAAACTGTAGCTTTAGGAAATAGGCCAATGCTATTTCTTAATCCTGTTTCTCCTATATTGTTGTCCATAAAAACTCCTATCTGAACCGCACATCTGCTCAATTCTTAATACAAGCTTTTGGTGCTGTGGTGAAAAACTTCCCCTGTTCAGTTAATTAATGGACAACATGGTAGAAAGTTAAGCCAAGGGGTTTGGGCCCTAAAACTCAAATATCCTTTTCCTCAGAGTTCTTTAAGTGATCTCTTTATTTTGTAAAATTGAATAGAAACAAATGGCTTGATAAGGAACAGTTCTTCTTCTAAAAGTTTGAAACTTAAATTGGCAGCTCAGACATGACTTGGCAGTTAGAAACTCAATAAAATACCATTAGGGCAGGCTGTGACTGAATCACTCCTGTGTTTGGAAAAAAAAAAGAAGAAGAGAAAGAAGAAAGATGATAGAAAGCTGTTCTTTTAAATCCATGCTTGATTTGTTTCTTTGATTATTTTTCTTCTCTAGGCTCCCTCCCTCAAGGGAATTACACAATGGCAGAGAGACCTGTCTAGGGTCAGCAGTGAGTTGATGGTTGACAGATGATCTCTTCAATTCCTTTGGTGATCACTCCAAAATGTAGATCTAAAAAATAATTTCTGGAAATGTTTTTGAATCAATAAGAAGAGCTGGTGGAAAACTATAAAGGAATAATAACCACAATGCACATTTATTGACTATTGGTTTCTACTAAAAAAAAAACTGGGTACAATTTAAAGTTTCCAGCTTTATGGTGGCTTGTTTTTACCCAATAATTTTATATTAAGGGTGCAAATTGTCTCCCTTAAAATAATCTCAACATACAAAATATCCTAGACAAACATATGGCTATTAAGAAAAAGTATTTTTAAAAAATTCACACAGCAATAAAGAAGAAAGGTAAGGACTATTTAATTTGATTATTTTAAAAAATAGACTAAGGTAAGATTCCTAAATGGGAACCAGTAAAAATCAGTCAAGACAAGTGATTTTTACATAAGATATATCTTTACATAAGTATATCTTTACATAAGATATACTTACCTACATTCTGCATATTTGTTTCTTTCTGTCCTACTCCAAAAAGAAATCTTTCTTTAATTCCAATTTCCACTATCAAAAGAGTAATCTGATGAATCGATGAACATGCCTCATCTCTTCCATGTGAGACCACAATGCTGTGGGTAGACCAGAACACTGCTGTCTACCATTAGGCCATGAAGTCATTTCTGGTCATCTCTAAGCAAAGAGATGACATCTCTAAGCAAAGAACAGCCTGGGACTGCCCCTTTGAGCAAGGGACACTGCTAGGGAAATTTATGCCAGAAAGGTAAGTCAGGAGGACAGACAAGTACATTGACAGAGCCCATTGAATTTCTCACTGACCTCTGGCAGAGCTGTGGCTAGATCTCAGGCCGTCTTAACCAAGTAATTTTTCAAACTCATACTCCAACATGTAATTTTATTCAACTATAAGTTTATCTAGTATCATAAAGACAAGAAAACAGCATAAACACAATTGCCTATTTCTTAGTATCAGCATGGCTGATGATATGTTTCCTGAGAAGCTGGTGTTCTATGAAACGCTAATAGGAATTGCTTGTAAAAAGTTAATGCTGACAATGTATAAACATTTAAATACATATAATTCATATTTACAAGTACATGTGTATGTATATGTAAATATATATAAATATTAAATGGTTCTTTTGTTATATGACAATCTGCCTCTTCAAGATGTGGTATGACATATAACTAAATTTTTGATAATTGTGCAAGCTCAAGACATTTGATCTGAGTATTGACTCAAAAACAACACTTAACAAAGAACCCTTCATTTTGTCAGGCATTAATATAATTACCTTTGGTAAATGTGGGTTTTTTTGCTCCATTTACAGTATGTGTTTCTAATATTGGATATTTTTTCGATAACCTTATTGCAAGTGTGTGTTATAGCTTAGCAGCTCCCACTGGTGTGCTCTTGGTTCATTATAAGGCACAGCAGTGTCCCCTGGTCAAATATCTGGAGAAATGTTGCCAAAGGTGGTACTTGCAGCTTGGAGGAAGAGAAACAAACAGCTAATTGCACTCAATATATAGAGGCACCATAACTAATCTGATCAACAATGTAAAGAGAGCAACAGCTCCATGGTATTTCTGCATCTGCTTCATATCCATGAAATAGGACTCAGCCATTCTCACAGCTTCATGGCCACTACTGTTTGTCATCAGGAGATGGCTGAAACACTCACTGCTACTCCCCAAGAAGTTTACACTACTACTTGTTTGTGTTCTCCTTTCCACCCACATCAGAAGTCTCCACCACAGCTCCACCATTCAGCTAACTCTAGTCTCCTCTTCCTCCTCATTAAGAGGGAAGCATGCTCTTAATTCTCTGGGTTCTCAGTATGCTCTTAGTTCTCTGGGTACAATCACAACAGAGGAGAGTGAGTCAGGACTCAACACTAAGGTTGTCATTCCCTGGTAGCTATAAGCTGGCTTGGGTTAAAAAAAAATGGCTAAGCATCATGGTGCTTTAAGGGAAAACAAAACTGATGAGAAGGGTGACGTAGCCTAAATATAAATATCTGTAAAATAAGAAAACACAAGATCTTAAAAAAGAAAGGGAGTACCCCTGAGAAACTTGAAAATCATAAAGTTTCTATCAAAGAAGATAATATAAGAAAGCAAACTGAGAGGATAAAGTCAAGATGGCTGACTAGGAACAGCTCTGGAGCGCAGTTCTTAGTGAGAGTGATGCAGAGGGCAAGTGATTGCCGCATTTCCAACTACGGTACCAGGTGCATCTCAATGGGACTGGTTGGACAGTGGATGTAGCCCAAGGAGGGAGAGCAGAGGCAGGGTGAGGTGCTACCTCACCCGGGAAGTGCACTGCACCAGAGGATGCCACCCTTGTACTCAATGGAGGCCATCAGGGCTTTTCCAGCCACTCCAGCACTCCAGTTCAGATACTGTGCTTCTCACGCGGTCTTCATGGGGCCACAGACCAGGAGATTTCCGCCAGACAAGCACTGCCGGTTTCCATCATGAAAATCCATAAAAATATGGGTGGTCATTTTAACTGGTGCCTGGAATGCCTCTGAGACAGAACCACACATTCCCCTGAAAAACAGGGAGCTGAAGGTAGGGTGCCAGGTGATCTGGCTCAGCAGGTCCCAACCCCACAAACACAGCAATCTGAAACACACTGGCTTGAGAGTTTCACAGCCAGCACAGCAGTTTGAGCTCAACCCTGGATGTTCAAGCTCCGTGGGGGGAAGGTTGTCCACCACTACTGAGGCAGTCCACCATTACTGAGGCAGTCCACCATTACCGAGGCAGTTCTAACCTTACCTGTGTAAACAAAACTGTCAGGACGTTTACACGGCAGCTGGACAGAGCCTGGGGCAGCTCAGCAATGCCTCTGCAGGCAGGCTGTGACTAGACTCCCTACTTGCTAGGCAAGGCATCTCTGAAAAAAGAGAGTAGCATGTCAGGGATTATAAATAAAGCCCCACCTTCCCAGGATGGAACACCTGGGGAAAGAGGCTGTTATGAGTTCTGCTGCAGCAGACTTAAATGTCCCTGCCCAGCAGCTCTGAACAGAAGAACGGAGCTTCCAGCACAGCACTTGAGCTCTGATAAGGGACAGACTGCCTCCTCAAGTGGCTCCCTGACTCCCATATATCCAAAGAGGCACTTCATAAAGGAGAGCTCTGGCTGACACCTGGCAGGTACCCTTCTGGGACAAAGATACCAGAAGAAAGAATAGGCAGCAACCCTTACTGTTCTGCAGCCCCGACAGGTGATTCCCAGGCAAGCAGGGTCTGGAGTGGAACTACAACAGTCCAGCAGCAGAGAGGCCTGACAGTTAGAAGGAAAACTGAAAACAGAAAGTAATAGCTTCGACATCAACAGAAAGGACATCCACTCAGAGGCCTCATCCAAAAATCACCAACTTCAAAGACCAAAGGTAAATGAATCCATGAAGATGGGAAGAAAGCAGCGAAAAAAGGAAGAAATCACCAAAATCCAAAACACTTCCCTTCCTCCAAGGGATCGCAACTCCTTACCAGCAAGGGAACAAAACTGTATGCAAAATAAGCTTGACGAATTAACAGGAGCAGGCTTCAGAAGGTGGGTAATAACAAACTTCTCTGAGCTAAAGGAACATGTTCTACCCAATGCAAAGAAACTAAGAACCTTGAAAACGGTTAGACGCAATGCTAACTGGAATAACCACCTTAGAGAAGAACACAAACGATTTGATGGAGCTAAAAAAGACAGCATAAGAACTTTGTGAAGCATACACAAGTTTCAATAGCTGAATTGACCAAGCAGAAGAAAGGATA
>NW_016107370.1:3198622-3203497 GCF_001604975.1 Cebus imitator | reverse complement strand
AAAAAAAAAAAACAGGGGTTGCAATCCTATTCTCTGATAAAACAGACTTTAAACCAACAAAGATCAAAAGAGAGACAAAGAAGGGCATTACATAATGGTAAAAAGATCAATGCAACAAGAAGAACTAACTATCCTAAATATATACGCACCCAATACAGGAGCACCCAGATACATAAAGTAAGTTCTTAATGACCTACAAAGAGACTTAGGCTCCCATACAATAATAATGGGAGACTTTAACACTCCACTGTCAGTATTAGACAGACCAACGAGACAGAAAATTAACAAGGATATCCAGGACTTAAACTCAGATCTGGACCAAGCAAACCTAACATATATCCACAGAACTTTCCACCCCAAATCCACAGAATATACATTCATCTCAGCACCACATCACACCTGCTCTAAAATTGATCACATAATTGGAAGTAAATCACTCCTCAGCAAATGCAAAAGAACGGAAATCATAACAAACAGTCTCTCAGACTACAATGCAATCAAATTAGAGCTCAGGATTAAGAAATTAACTCAGGGGGGGAAATAGGGGAGGGACAGCAGGGGGTGGGGAGTTAGGGAGAGATAGCATGGGGAGAAATACCAGATAAAGGTTATGGGGAGGAATGCAGCAAATCACACTGCCATGTGTGTACCTATGCAACAATCTTGCATGTTCTTCACATGTACCCCAAAACCTTTTTTAATGCAATTAAAAAAGAAAAAGAAAAAAAAAGAAATTAACTCAGAACTGTACAACTTCATGGAAACTGAACAACTGGCTCCTGAATGTTGGCTGGATAAACAATGAAATGAAGGCAGAAATAAAGATGTTCTTTGAAACCAACGAGAACGAAGGCACAACGTACCAGAATCTCTGGGACACATTTAAAGCAATGTCTAGAGGGAAACTTATAGAAATAAATGCCCACATGAAAATCAAGGAAAGATCTAAAATCGACACCCTATCAACAAAATTGAAAGAGCTAGAGGAGCAAGATCAAACAAAATCAAAAACTAGCAGGAGACAAGAAATCACTAAGATCAGAGCAGAACTGAAGGAGATAGAGACACAAAAATCCTTCAAAAAATCAATAAATCCAGGAACTGATTTTTTGAAAAGATCAACAAAATAGACCACTAGCCAGATTAATAAAAAGAAAAGAGAGATGAATCAAATAGATTTTATCCTGCTTTATGTCTGAATGATATTCTATTACATATATGTGTGTGGATACATATACATACACATATATGTAATATAATTCTATTTTTAAATGTGATATATATGTAACATTTTCTTCATCTGTAGATGAATATTTAGGTTAGTTTCATATCTTGGCTATTGTGAATACTGCTGCAATAAACATAGGAATGCAAGTATCTCTTCAAAACCAACATACTGATTTCATTTTCTTTTCTCTCTTTATTTTTTGAGACAGAGTCTCACTCTGTTACCCAGGCTTGAGTGTGCAGTGGTACGATTCTGGCTTGTTGCAACATTCACCTCCCAGGTTCAAGGCAATTCTCCTGCCTTAGTCTCCTGAGTAACTGGGATTACAGGCATGCAGTACCATGTCCGGCTAATTTTTGTGTTTTTAGTAGAGATAGGGTTTAAACATGTTGGCCAGGCTGGTCTCAAACCCCCAACCTCAAGTGATCCACTCACATTGGCCTCCCAAAGTTCTGGGATTAACAGGCGTGAGCCACTGCACCCAGCCACTGATTTCAGTTTTCATTTTTGTTGGATATATACCCAGTAATGGAGTTACTGGGTCATACAGTGGTTCTATTTTTAGTTTTTGAGAAACTTCCATACTGTTTCTGTAGTGGCTGCACTAATTTATATTTCTACCAACAGTGCATTAGAGTTCCCCTTTAGCCAGAATCTCACCAGTCTTTGTTGTTTTTTGTCCTTTTGGTAATAACCATTCTAACAGGAGTGAAGTGACACCTCCTTGTGGTTTTGATTTGCATTTCTCTAATGATTAATAATGTTGAACATTTTTTCATATTGGCTATTTGTATGGCTTTTAAAAGAAATGTCTATTCAGGTCATTTGCCTATTTTTAAATTGGATTATTTTTTGTACTGGCACTGAGTTGTCTGAGTTACTTAAATAGTCCTGATATTAACCCTTTGTCGACTGCATAGTGTGAAAATACTCTCTCATTCTGTGGATTGTCTCTTCACTCCATTGACTGTTTCCTTCGCTGTGCGGAAGCTTTCAGTTTGATATATCCCATTTGTCTATTTTTGTTTTGCTTTTTGTTGCCTATGCTTTAGAGCTTTTATTCAACATCCATTTGTTTTATTCTGTCATGCTCAAAATGCACATTTTTATGTAATTATTTAAATGCGGTACACTTATAATCTGTCTTAAAATTATATTTGCTATTTGATTGTTTACACAGGATGTTTTCTGAATATCATTCCAATTATTTTCATTTAAGTATCTAGTTCAGCTTGATACTGAATTTGTCTGTGTAATTTTCTTGATAGCCTAAAATGATTTAAACCATGGAGTTGCCTTCAGAGGGTAAAATGTGTAATCAGTGCATGCATTGTCAAGAGAGAAAGAGGATTTCTGGAGACATGTTAATACAGAAAATGGTTAACAGGAAAAGGAAAGTGACACAACCTACATGCTGTGCCTCTATGCTTCAATAGCTTAAAGAAATAGAATTGGGATGGAGGTTAACTTATCCCATTTTATGGAACATTATCAAGAACTGAGAGTATTCATGATCCTTTTCTGGGTACTTACTCTGCCAATACCAAGTAATTATTACTCCACTCTGAATAGATTTTGTAATGGATATTTTGAGGACTGGAGTCAGTCTGCAACCATGTCAGATTGTCAGATAATTCCACTGAAGGGAAAAGTAAGACAACGGGAATCCCCTTTAAATGAAAAAAAAAGGGGGACACCATTGAAATATGGAAAGAGACATAGTCTCTAAAGTAACATACATACTCAGATTGCTTACACTATTGACCATAAACACACACATTTAAAAAGAAAGACATTTTCAATTAATAATTCAGCATGTTTTAAATGGCTGTAATGTGTCAGACACATTATATACTCTGCAAAGAACTAGACCATGTTTTTAAAGTTCTTGTCCCAAAAGTGTAGAGACAGGCCTATGGACAGAAGCTCAGCATTTAACACTAAAGCAGGCAGAAAGGCTTCATACCTTTCCTCATAAGTGAAGACGGTGTGGCAATTCCTCAAGGATCTAGAACCAGAAGTACCATTTGACCCAACAGTCCCATTACTTGGCATATACCCAAAGGATTATAAACCATTCTACTATAAAGACACATGTACACATATGTTTATTGCAGCACTATTTGCAATAGCAAAGACTTGGAACCAACCCAAATGTCCATCAATGGTAGACTGGATAAAGAAAATGTGGCACATATACACCATGGAATACTATGCAGCCATAAAAAAGAATGAGTTCATGTCCTTTGGAGGGAGATATATGAAGCTAGAAGCTATCATTCTCAGCAAACGAACACAGGAATAGAAAACTAAACACTACATGTTCTCTCTCATAAGTGGGAGTTAAACAATGAGAACATATAGACACAGGGAGGGGAACATCACACACCAGGACATATAGGGGGGTGGAGAGAAAGAGGAGTGAGAGCATTAGGAGAAATACCTAATGCATGTGGGGCTTAAAACCTAGATAATGGCTTGATAGGTACAGCAAACCACCATGCACATGTATACCTATGTAACAAACCTGCACATTCTGCACACGTATCCCAGAACTTAAAGTAAAATAAAAAAATAAAATTAAAAAAAAAACTCTTCAATAAAAAATAAGATGTCTCACTTTTTGTGAACCAAAAAATGTTAAAGGCCATTTGACAATCTCATGTTGACATGTTATGAGACTGGATTTTTATCCTGAAGTTTATGTGAAGCTATCGAAGGATTTTAAACAAGGGAAACCTTTAATCAGATTGAATTTCAGGTACAATCAGCCTGATTTGGGGTTGCAGAAAGGACAGCTGTGGGTCAGAAGGTAGGATGTTAAGAGGGTCTGCAATTAATAATCAAGGCAAAACAAGAGAAGTGACTGAACTCAGGCAGTGTCAGTAGTAGTGGACAGAAGGAGACTGGTTACAAAAATATGTAGGAGGCATAGTCAACAGGATTTTGGGGGAGGTTGGATTCAAGAGATGAGGAAAAGGGTTTGGACCACTGGGTATATCTGAGGAGCCATTCACTGATACAGAAATAAAAAAAACTGAAGCCAGCCAGGGGAGGGGGTCAGTGCAAAGAGGAAAACTGTTTAATTCAGTTTGTAATATCTGACTTTGAAATGCCAATGAGACCGCCAATAAGTAGTAACTGGGCATTTGGAACTGGAGCACAATAAAGAAATGTAAGCTGGAGATCCAGGCTTGGAAGCCATCAACTCCTTTAGGATACCCTTGCTGCCATAGGAGCACATAAAATTATACAACGAAGAGGAGTCGTGTGCAAAGAGAGGTATGTCTGAAACCCAGTGAACCCCAGACAGCCTGGAGGAAAAAGCTAAGAGGCAATGACGAAGAAATAACAAAAGAAATCAGGGCCGAGTGCGGTGGCTCACGCCTGTGATCCCAGCACTTTGGGAGGCCGAGTTGGGTGGATTACGAGGTCAAGAGATCGAGACCATCCTGGTCAACATGGTGAAACCCTGTCTCTACTAAAACTACAAAAAATTAGCTGGGCATGGTGGTGCATGCCTGTAGTCCCAGCTACTGAGGAGGCTGAGGCAGGAGAATTGCCTGAACCCAGGAGGCGGGGGTTGCGGTGAGCCGAGATCGCACCATTGCACTCCAGCCTGGGTAACAAGAGCGAAACTCTGTCTC
>NW_016107370.1:3115920-3198601 GCF_001604975.1 Cebus imitator | reverse complement strand
ATCTCAAAAAAAAAAAAAAAAAAAAAAAAAAAAAAAAAAAAAAAAAAAAGAAAGAAAGAAAGAAAGAAAAAAGAAATCAGAAGAAAACCAAAAGAAAATCTTGCCCCAAAACTCTCCTCATCTGACTTTCAAGATGAAGGTAGCAATTAGTAAACAATGATAAATCTGACAGCATTTTAAGAGACATAAAAACCTAAATTTCTTCTCAAAGATTACTGAACATTGCAGAGAAAATGAGTTTCATATGGATAGTCTTGCTTTATCTATGGGAAATGGGTCAAAAGCTTTGCTGGGACATGCCCTTTCCTCCTCCAGACAGTGGGTGGGGATTTGTGGCCTGGGTCTCCTTAAGGGAAGCACCAAGAAGAGGACGGATAGCACCAGACAGAGTGGGGCAACAGCTGGCCTGAGAGCCAGGCAGCATTGGCTCACTCTCCTACAGATATGCCCTCCACCCTTCCTTCATATAGGAAGGGCCAGATTAGAGACAGGCTAAAATGCCTAATCGTTGTTTTGCTTGCTTTTATTTGACTAGGAATAAAAAGAAACAAATATGAGGAGCATTCTTTACTGCAGTTTTATGCTCCATCACTTTTAACCTTGCCCTTTCTCCTGACTTCAAAAACATTTTATGAGGATGTGATCCTACATTCTTCCACAACTATCTTGAGTCCATAGATGTAGACATGACATTACTGACATATTGAGGATGACAGAGCTTACAGATGAAAGGAAATTGGCTCTTCTGTACTATTATTGATTGCCTAAAACAAACTTGAACACATTAACACCTGGACATTTTGTTACATGAAAAAAGATCAAGCCATGTCATTTAAGTCTATTTCAGTCAGATATTCTGTTACTTTCAGTAGAGCATTCTACCTGCTAACCCGACATACTCAAGGCCTAAACAATGCTATTTAAACATAAATGGAGTAAACATACCTGCTCTGAACAGAAGTGACAGTGCTACTTCTGGAAAAAAAAATCAGACTGCGAAATGACTAATGAACAGGATAATTTCATGTATTTTCCTATTTTAATGCAAATGACTATTTTGACAAAGGCAGTTGAAGCATACAGCCTGAAGTATCTATCATGTTCAAGTTTAAGAGTAATGATTCCGGGAAAGATTTGAGCTGAAACACAACAAATTAATAAGCTCTGCATGTATCTGTTGTTGAGCTTCCACAGAAAAAAAAGGAAGTGTGTCAGAAGAACAGTTTAGAATATACAAACAGACATCTCCCTGTGCCTTAACTTCAGGTTTGAAGCCAGATTGGTTTGCTTTTTAAATTTTAGATGTAGTGTCTTCAACAATCAAGAGTATAAATTTCTATAATCAGGTCCTTAAACATAGCAACAAATCAGACCATTAGGCCAGATTAAAATGAACACAGAGGCCAAGCATGGTGGCTTACACCTGTAATCCCAGCACTTTCGAAGGCCAAGGCAGGAGGATTACTTGAGCCCAGGAGTTTGAGACCAGCCTGGGCAACATAGTGAGACCTCATGTATACAAGAAGAAAAAAAATGGACACAGAAAGAAATCAATAAATGGACATTATCAGAGCCTATGCCTCCCTGTGTGAGGTATCAGGCAGGAAAACAATGCATAAAGCAAACATTCTCTTTCAACTTTCCACACTATTAGACACTTTTAGAGGAATGGTAGAAGTTTGCAGTCTCCAACGATACCTAGGAAGATTGCTTTTCCTTCCTAAAAAATCTCCTTTATTCTTACAACCTACAAAATTATCAAGGCACTATCTATGCATATATAAAGAATTGGTGAGTAAGTTAGGGAGGAGTCACTCTTTTTCTATCACTTGGAATAGTTTCTGAAGGAATGGTACCAGCTCCTCTTCGCACCTCTGGTAGAATTTGGCTGTGAATCCGTCTGGTTCTGGGCTTTTTGGGTTAGTAGGCCATTAATTACTGCCTCAATTTCAGAACTTATTATTGAACTATTCAGGGATTCTACTTCTTCCTGGTTTAGTCTTGGGAGAGTGTATGTGTCCAGAAATTTATCCATTACTTCTAGATTTTCTAGTTATTTGCATAAAGGTGTTTATAGTATTCTATGATGGGAATTTGTACTTCTGTGGGATCAGTGGTGATATCCCTTTATCATTTTTATTGTATCTATTTGACTCTTCTCTCTTTTCTTCTTTATTAGTCTGGCTGGCAGTCAAATCCAGCAGCACATTAAAAAGCTTATCCACCACGATCAAGTCAACTTCAACCATGGGATGCAGGGCTGGTTTAACATATGCAAATCAATAAACGTAATCCATCGTATAAACAGAACCAATGACAAAAGCCACATGACTATCTCAATAGATACAGAAAAGGCCTTCAATAAAATTCAATACCCCTTCATGCTAAAAACTCTCAATAAACTAGGTATTAATGGAATGTATCTCAAAATAATAAGAACTATTTATGACAAATCCACAGTCAATATACTGAATGGGCAAAAGCTGGAAGCATTCCATTTGAAATCCAGCACAAGACAAGGATGATCTCTGTCACCACTCATATTCAGCATAATATTAGAAGTTCTAGCCAGGGCATTTAGGTAAGAGAAAGAAATAAATTGTATTCAAATAGGAAGAGAGGAAGTCAAATTGTCTCTGTTTGCAGAAGACACGATTGTACATTTAGAAAACCCCATTGTCTCAGCCCAAAATCTCCTTAAGATGATAAGCAATGTCAGCAAAGTCTCAGGATACAAATCAATGTGCAAAAATCACAAGCATTCCTATACATCAATAATAGAGAGCCAAATCATGAGTGAACTCCCATTCACAATTGCTGAAAAGGGAATAAAATACCTAGGAATACAACTTACAAAAGATTTAAAGGAGGGAGAACTAAAACCACTGCTCAAGGAAATAAGACAGGACACAAACTAATGGAAAAACATTCCATGCTCATGGATAGGAAGAGTCAATATCATGAAAATATCCATACTGCCCAAAGTAATTTACAGAGTCAATGCTATCCCTATCAAGCTTTCTTCACAGAATTGGGAAAAAAAACTACTTTAAATTTCATATGGAACCAAAAAAGAGACTGCATAGCCAAGACAACTGTAAACAAAAGAAACAAAGCTGGAGGCATCATGCTACCTGACTTCAAACTATACTACAAGGCTACAGTAACCAAAACAGAATGGTACTGGTAACAAAACAGATATATAGACTAATGGAACAGAACAGAGGCCTCAGAAATAATGCCACACATCTACAACTATCTGATCTTGACAAACCTGACAAAAACAAGCAATGGGAAAGGGATTCCGTATTTAATAAATAGTGTTGGGAAAACTGGCTAGCCATATGCAGAAAACTGAAACTGGACCCCTTACTTACACCTTATACAAAAGTTAACTCAAGATGGATTAAAGGCTTATATGTAAAACCTGAAACCATAAAAACCCTAGAAGAAGACCTAGGCAATACCATTCAGAACATAGGCATGGGCAAGGATTTCATGACAAAAATACCAAAAGCAATGGCAACAAAAGCCAAAATAGACAAATGGGACCTAATTAAACTAAAGAGCTTCTGCATAGCAAAAGAAACTATCATCAGAGTGAACAGGCAACCTAAAGAATGGGAGAAAATTTTTGCAATCTACCCATCTGACAAAGGGCGAACATCCAGAATCTACAAGGAACTTAAATAAATTTACAAGAAAATAACAAACAAGCCCATCAAAAAATGGGTGAAGGATATGGACAGACGCTTCTCAAAAGAAGACATTTATGCAGGCAACAAACATGTGAAAAAAAGTCCATCATCACTGGTCATTAGAGAAATGCAAATCAAAACCATAATGAGATACCATCTCATGCCAGTCAGAATGGCGATCGTTAAAAAGTCAAGAACCAACAGATGCTGGAAAAGAAGTGCAGAAATATGAATGCTTTTACACTGTTGGTGGGAGTGTAAATTAGTTCAACCATTGTGGAAGGGAGTGTGACGATTCCTCAAGGACCTAGAACCAGGTATACCATTTGACTCATCTATCCCATTACTGAGTATATCCTCAAAAGATTATAAATCATTCTACTATAAAGACACATGCACACATATGTTGACTGCAGCTTTGTTCACAATAGCAAAGACTTGGAACCAACCCAAATGCCCATTAATGGTAGACTGGATAGAGATAATGTGGCACATATGCACCATGGAACACTCTGCAGCCATAAAAAAGGATGAGTTCATGTTCTCTGCAGGGGCATGGATGAAGCTGGAAATCATCGTTCTCAGCAAACTGATACAAGAACAGAAAACCAGACACCACATGTTCTCACTCAAAAGTGGAAGTTGAACAATGAGAACACATGGACACAGGGAAGGGAATGTTACACACTGGGGTCTGTTGGTGGGTGGGGGTCAGGGGAGGAATAGCATTCAGAGAAATACCTAATGTAGATGACAGGATGATGGGTGCAGCAAGCCACCATACCACATGTATACCTACATAACAAACCTGCTCGTTTTGCACATGTATCCCAGAACTTAAAGCATAATAATAACAATTTTTAAAAAAAAAGAATTGGTAAATATTACTTATACTAACCTATGATCTCAGAGTCAGCAAAGAAAAAGTTCTCATAAAAGATGTTACCCTGACCTTATTTGATATTCAAGATCTACACTTACTCCAAATATATTCTTATGATGATTTCTTTATTAACTAGGATGGTGCCTACTGATGCCACGTAAAACAGAATCCCCTAAGCATGCTCTAGGATCACAGAAAGATTTCTCTTGCTTTCCTTTAGCCCCAACACAATCCAGCTTTCTGAGCCACTGGGCAAACATTGTCTGCCTAAAATCTACCCAGTGACTTTAACCAAGTTGTCAAGGCCTCTGAAAGTCAGAGACCAAGTCTGTTACATTGAAATCTTCTATTTGTTCTAGAATTATTTATTTCCATCTAGCTCATGAGACTCACAAATTTCAGCAATAGCTGTTGGGTTCTGAAACAATAATTAGTGTGAACAGAAGACTGTAATGTGCTTATAATGAATAGAGAGATGGGGTACACAAATAGATCTCTCCACATGTAAATAGCAGCCATAATGCTTTTCTTTCAAACATGATGTTATTAGGTAGTTGTGTGAGAGATACATTGGCTTTGTCTGCAGTCACAGGGACTGTTATTCATTAGGTGAGCTGTTTATGAATTACAGAAAAAGACAGATTCCTCAATGGTGAGTGTGTTTCTGGATATTGACACAAAACAAAAGTCCTTTTGAAAAATTTGGGAGGTTCAAAATAATTATCTTAATATAATGCTCTCGCATTAGGAGTAAATCCACAAGCAGAGCTGAAAGCTAGTTCACATTATTGTTTAACAAAGCCTAACTATAGAGAAGTCGTAGAATTATTGTGGTATCAAAGACACCAGAAACATTATTTCAAACAAGATCTCCACAAATCAACAGCTAGAGTAACAAAAGTTCAAAGCATCCTTGGATCCCGGGTATCAGAAAATTCCTTAAAGTCCTCCACTGAAGTGAATATGTTTGTGACAACAATCCTTATTTTGATGGAAGTAGCTTTTCAAGCTCCATTCTCCCAGGTCACCAGGTCTAGAAAAGTCTTTCCTTACATGGTTTTGAATGTTTATGTTTAATCCTCTGATTCACCTATCTTGTAACAATTTTCACTGGTATTTGATAGCACATTAGAAAAACCAAAGGGCTGTTCACTTTTTATTAGGGCCTGACTGACTGGAGATATTTTGTTTGTGATTTCCCTTTTTAACGTGGTCAAACTGACCTGCCAGAAACCTACAGTTGTCACCATCCACAGGAAAAGCAGGGTTCTAATGGAATGACGTGAAGGGTGCAATGCTAAAAGCCTTTATGTTTCCTGCTTTTGTGTGGCTTTTGTCACCTGTATAGCAGTGTGTATCTTATGTAACTTGCAGTAGGGTAGTTTTTGTAGAAATTTTCTTTTTAAAATACAAATATATTATCTTACACTCTAGTTAATGTATTAGCTCATTAACAGTCACTGAAAACTATTTCATTTGATGAGCAAAGAAAAGAATTCGCAGAGTGAAGACAGATACATTTTGAGGAGAGTTGAAGGCAGAAGATGAGAAAAAATTCCACAGAATAAGAGCCTGATGACAGCTATTAGAAACTAAATGTTCCCAAAATTCATTGATTGAAACCCTAATCTTCGATGTGACTGTATTTGGAGACAGAGCTTTTTTTTTTTTTTAATTTATTTTATTGCATTTTAGGTTTTGAGGTACATGTGAAGGACATGCAAGATTGTTGCATAGGTACACACTTGGCAGCGTAATTTGCTGCCTTCCTCCCCATCACCCCATATTTGGCATTTCTCCCCATGCTATCTCTCCCCAACTCCCTACCCCCCACTGTCCCTCCCCTAATTCCCCCCAACAGACCCCAGTGTGTAGTGCTCCCCTCCCTGTGTCCATGTGTTCTCATTGCTCAACACCTGTCTATGAATGAGAACATGTGGTGTTTGATCTTCTGCTCTTGTGTCAGTTTGCTGAGAATGATGGTTTCCAGATTTATCCATGTCCCTACAAAGGACCCAAACTCATCGTTTTTGATGGCTGCATAATATTCCATGGTGTATATGTGCCATGTTTTCCCGAGACAGAGCTTTTAGGAAGGAAATTAAAGTTCAATGAGGTCATAAAGGTGGGGCCCTAATCCAATATGACCTGGTGTCTTTACAAGAAGAGGAAAGATGCCAGAGCTCACCCATTCTCAGCCCCCACAGCAACCTTTGGTACAGGCACACAGAGCAACGGCCATGTGTGGACAGAGTAAGAAGGTGGTTATCGACAACCCAGAAACAGAGGACCCACTAACCCTGCAACACCTTGATCTCAGACTCTTAGCCTCCAAAAGTACGGCCAAACAAAAGTCTGTTGTTTAAGTCACCCAGTCTGTGTTATCTTCTTATGGAAGCCCAAGCAGACAATGGAAAATCCTGAAAAAAAACAGAAAATATCCAGTCCCTACCTTCAGAGAAAAGGAAATGGAATGACAGGAGCCAAAGAGTGAGGTGAACAACTTGGAAAAAACAGGCCAAAATGCCCCAACGTTGCCCCTTAGCTTAGTGCCAGCCTACTATGAGTGACAGATGAATCAATAGTCCTATCTTTGAGTTGAAAGGTACACTGGGTAAATCATAGATATTTTGAACCTTCTATATTTTAGCTTAGTATGCTATTTCAAAATGAATTTAATAGTTTGATATAATAAGAAATTATCAAGGTACTTCATTTTTAATCCAAACATTTGGGGAAAATTCTAAAACTGCAGGCACCAAATTTTAAATGAAATTAATTATGAATGACAATGACAGCTAGAGCAATGTCACCCAACAGAGATATTCTGAAATATTGTCTATACCTTGCAGCACTATGGATTCATAGCTTGTCAGAGCTGGAGGCAAACTATGAAATTACTTTAACTCCCTCATTTTAAGCATTTATTTCACATTACTGAAAATCATATTTTAAGAAAGCTGTTATTATCATTAATTTAAGAGAGTTACTTAAGATCATTATTAAGATAACATTAAAGTGCATTTGGGAGGGTAGACTTTATTATTTTAAAATGATTGATGGAACTGGAAGTCATTATCTTAAGTGAAACAACTCTGAAACAGGAAGTCAAATACCTTATGTACACATGTATTGGTGGAAGCTAAATAATGTGTACACATGCATATAGACTGAAGTAGTCATTGGAGACTAAGAAGGTGGGAGAGTAAAAGGGGGTTTAGGAATGAGGAATTACTTAATGGGTACAATACACACAATTTGGGTGATAGTTACACTAAACGCCCAAACTTCACCACTATACAACATATCCATGTAACACACCACTTGTAGCCCTTAAGTTTATATACATTTTAAAAATAGTAATAAAAGTGATTGCTTTCTAATGTATCAATTTTTTCAAGTTCAATCATTTTACAATGTGCAGTTAAGTTTTAAAATCATTAAAGCATCAGTCGAGTGAACAATATGACAAATACAGAGATAGACACAGATACAGATACAGATATTCCAGGTAAAAAATTCTGCAAGCTGATTTGAGCAGGTTTCCATGCCCAAACTATGAAAAAACATTTCTTTACTTCCTCAGCACCCCCTTGAGCAAATATCTCCAGAAGGCTCTGGGAACACCATGAGGAATGGCCCCCGACTTCAGGTGGCTTTGCAGACCCACAGTACATGTGCTGTGGTTATGTGACAGTTTAAGCCTGTTTTCTCTTAAAGCTAACCAGTATATGAAAAAATATAATAGCTCATCCCTGAGAATTTTCTTTTCTAGGGAAATAAAAACAATTCTGTTTTGTTTGTTTTCAGATTTGGTTTCAAATGAGAAAAAATATTAGCAACATTTATAATAAATACTGTTGAATTGATAGATTCCTGACTCCATTGACTAATATAAATCAACAGAACTGACTAAAGTCACTATAGCCCGAAAAGTTTGCAAATGTATACTTTTGAATTGATTTTTTATTTACTCTCATGTACCAAGGCAAGTTAAAGAAGCCTGTACTTGTCTATTCATTATCCATATTTGCAAATATGTCTAGTTGCTACAGGAATAATATTTGGAATCATATCAAAATTATTTTTCCTCAGTCTAGCCAGGGTCACACATGGCTGAAAGGAGAGTTAGGATTTTTTGAGAAAGAATACACATAAAATGAGTCAATTACAGCTTTTGATTTACAACTTGGTAGCTTGAGACATAAAATCATGCTACAACCTTGAAAAGGAGACTTTGTGGAAAGGAAAAAGAGGGTTTATAAATAACAAAACTTCTTCTTCTTTTTTTTTGAGATAGAGTCTCACACTTTCACCAGACCTACAATGCAATGGCACGATCTCGGCTCACTGCAACCTCCACCTCCTGCGTTCATACAATTCTCCTACCTCAGCCTCCGGAGTAGGTAGGATTACAGGTGCACGTCACCAGACCTGGCTAATTTTTTGTATCTTTAGTTGAGATGGGATTTTGCTATGTTGGCCAGACTGATTTTGAACTCTTGACCTCGTGATCTACCCGCCTCGGCCTCCCAAAGTGCTGGGATTACAGGCGTGAGCCACCCCTGCCCTGCCCAAAACTTCTTTATATAAATCAAGAATCAAGATTAGCGAATGAGCCAGAAGCTTTACTTTCCATTGGCTCTGTCTCGTGAGGCCCTGTCATGGGGCACCAGCACAAGGGAGTCACTTGTGGTAGTGTAGAAAGGGAGGTGTAGCATCTTAGGCAGGGAGGGACCTTGAGACCACGCGCTACAGTTCTTCACGGCCTGTGAACAGTACAGAAGGGATCGTGAATTTCCCACATGTCCCCCCCACCAAGTGCAACTCAGGAGAAATGTGAAGGTGCTGGCTGTGTCCTTGAGGGATGTGCTAAGAACTGAGACGTGTCTGCTATTATACCCTACTTGCCAGCCAATGTCAGACTGCCACTGTTTCATAGATTCTGGAAGAAAACATCGCACCCCTGGGACAGAGATGAAGGTCATCTGACAAGTCAGAGTAACCACCATAGTCTGGCTATCAGTACCTCTCATGCTGCTTCTGCAAGCCCCAGCCCCACAGGAAAACAGAAAGAAGACTAAATGACAGCTGTATGCGGGTTAAGAAAGCCAACTCTTTAATATGGCCAGTAAACATCCCTGCTCTGTGCTCCAAAGGAAACAGTATCTCTACCTCCTGAGACTGCTCAGACCCTTAAAATGATAGTCCGAAACAAAGAGCTATCCATTCATTGCTCATAAAACATGCAGAAATGTCAGATAGCCATGGAAAATTGTCTCCCAACAGGGTGAAGTGAGCCACTAGCCGGGTGATGTAGTGAAAGAAAATCAGACAAGAATCACCTGGGAGTCCCAGCTGAGAACAGTGGTGGGAGCCTGGTTTAAAACCCTGGAGCAGTCACTATGTATTGCCCATGCCCTGAGAACAGGGCACAAGACACAGCCTCCTCAGCAGTGAGCTCAGAGGCCTCTGTACAGAGACAGCAGGATGTAACAACTCCACTGGAGTGAAGCACTATTTCCACGAATACCACGGGGATAGCTGGGATCTCCCAGCACACATTCCGTTCTTAACAAGGAAGAGGGAAAAGAGAAGCCTGTAAGAGAGGGAAGAAACTTGGCTGGCAGAGAATTAAATCCTGAATTGTCTATTTACTCAAATAATACTGAATTAATCTGAAACTGTCTTAAGTGCAAAAAGAAGTGGGTTATTGTTCTTTAATTGGCATGTTTAATTCCCCTGCTGGACAGCCTCAGTCCAGCTTTGGTATACATAGAGACTCCTGAACAAGATTAGATCAGTTTTAGGTAGACAGTAACTATTTTTTGCCTGATTATAGTGTGCAAATTTTGACCCAACACTTATGTGTTAAGTTTGTACTTCATTATTTCATATGCCACGACAGGATATATTTATCCCACCATTATGTTTTTAAAAGGTGTTTTTAATATACAAAAATATTACTTTATAGCGTATATTTATGAAGTCCAAACATTGTAGACAAAAAAAAACAAGAACAGAAAGTAGGTCTTTGAAGAGTTTAGTTGAATGCACACATGATTCCACAAATCAACTAAGGGAAGTTAGAAATTTTTTTAGCTACAACCATAACCTTTTGAAGTTAATGTCACAGAACACAAACATGTCCTTTCATAAAACGTGCCTTGAAGACACTGTCAGGGCATAATCACAGCGTGGCAGACTATTAATCTAATCATATCTTCTAGTCTTCTCCACAAAGTCCAATTTCCAATTGTTTAATAGTCAGTGGCTCTTCTCTGACCTTTCTATAACATTTTCCATGTCCTTAGTTGAAGCCAGCACCTCAGACACTACAGTGAGAGAGCAATTTTCAGTATTACATTGGGATTTCTATATGCAGCCTTCATATTAATGTATACTGGTTTCAACCAGTATAATGTAAAGAATCCTGGCATAGAAAGTCAAAGACCTGGGACCAAATTCTGCTTCTGTTCACTTGCTGTCTTTGTGATTTTAAATACATGATAAATTCCAAGCCCCTCATCTTTCATTTTTATTTTTTTTTTTATTTTTTTTTTTCCCCATTTATTTATTTTATTGTATTTTAGGTTTGGGGGTACATGTGAAGAACATGCAAAATTGTTGCATAGGAACACACATGGCAGTGTGATTTGCTGCCTTCCTCCCCATCACCTACATGTGGCTTTCTCCCCCTGCTCTTCCCCCCCAGATAATTTATCACAAAACCAATTAGTTACAATTATTGAAATGCACAGCATAATCCATGTAAAATTAGTATTTCATACAAATATAAATTTCTACCTGAATTCTCTGTGAAAGGAAATTAAACTATTACTCAGGGCCAAAATTGACTAGAGGAATTATACTTCCTATATAAGGGACACTATTTCTCTCTAGGATAAGTGGCTCTTTATTTAAGAAAAACTATTAATGGTTTTTTTTGGATTTGAAGAGAAAAAGTAAAAATTATAATCTGCAAGGGAAAAAATGAAATAAAGAAATAAAATTGCACTACACACTACATTAAGAGGAATTCGGAGGTTCTCCAACAGCTTAAGAAAGAAAGACAGGAAATTTGAGGGCCTGTGGAGAAAAGAAGGAGGGGCTCAGAAAGATGGCCAGGAGCAAGGGCTCTACACGGTGAGATAGATGTCCAGGGGAAATGGCCAAGTGGGTTTAGTAGATGGATTTTGTTACTATTTTATTTCCTTTATTTTTCCAGACAGAGTCTCCCTCTGTTGCCCAAGCTGGAGTGCAGTACAAGCAATCTGCCCACTTCAGCCCTTGCAAAGTGCTGAGATTACAGGCATGAGCCACCATGCCCGGCCCAGTTCTTTATTTTATTATTTTTTTATTTATTTTGAGATGGAGTCTCACTCTGTTGCCCAGGCTGGAGTGCGGTAGCATGATCTCAGCTCACTGCAGTCTCTGCCTCCCAAGTTCAAGAGAATCTCCTGCCTCAACCTCCCTTAGTAGCTGGGATTACAGGGGTGCACCACCATCCCTGGCTAATTTTTGTATTTTTAGTAGAGAGGGGGTTTCGCCATATTGGCCAGGCTGGTCTTGAACTCCTGACCTCAGGTGATCTGCCCGCCTCAGCCTCCCAAAGTGCTGGGATTACAGGTGTGAACCACCATGCCCAGCCCAGTTCTATTATTCAATTTTAACTTACTTGTTGCGTAATGCTGTGTAATGCATCACCCACTTAAGCCCTAAATTTTATTAAAATCCATTACAGACTCTCAGCATGCATGTTATCATCTGGATGATGAAAGAATCTGGATGTCGGTCAATGGTGGACAGCACTAAGGGGAAAATAACTGCAATAGACAAGTCCTCGGGCAAAGGAAAAAGCATGGCTGAAAGCAATGAAGAAAAGTATCATTTCCACAGCTCCCACGACTTTTGGAAGAGACTCTAGGTTTCTGGTTTTTTTTAGGATGAAAGTTAAATTGTTTTATTTAAATCAAAAATACACAATGACTTGGAATAGCCTGATAGTTAACACCTGGTTTTCCTCACTATTACCATGAAACAGCATGGAAATACCCAAGAAAAGGTAGGAAAAAATAACATGCAAAGACCCACATACTTTACAATCATTTCTAAATGGTTTCCTCCTCCTAGCTAATATTTATAAAATTTGATTTTTATAAATATCCAAATTTACATAATTCATATTAAATAATTTCACAAAATGACTCATTTCACTCAAATTTGGAATTTGTTGACTTTAAGACATTAGAACTCTAACATAATTTTTTTTAACTTTTTCCGTGGAAAATGTGGAAGTCTAGAAATATAATGCAATTAATTAATTTCATTCTTAGTCTATTTTTTTTTTAATTTTGCAGAGTAATCACTTGCTGAGAGTCAGTAATGAAGGTGTGCTACTGAGACACAGGATTCATTCAATGCCTTTGGGAGGATGGGCCGCTGAGAAAGAGTTCTGACGACCATCCTTGATGAGTTTTTGGTTATTTTTCTTCTCACTGTTGCTATAGTAACTAAAGAAGATGAAGTGAAAGAATCACTGATGCTTCCTTGCAAAGCTTTTCTTAAACTTTCTGCAGCTAACAACATATTCCCAAGCTTACCTTCAGAAATATTTTTAAATGTTCCTTATTTTAGAGTTGAGATTTTATGATTTCTATCTCTTCATATTTCTATTAACATATCATTTATAAGAGGGAAAATTGATGTTATGATCACAGGAATTTTAAAATTCCAAAAAAGGAAGAAAGGAATGCAATATAATTTACAAGGAGAAAAAAAGGGGGAGGTCAAGGGGAGAAGGAAAAAGATACATTCCAAAATGTTCTATTTAGAGCCCAATAGGGCAAGCCTCTCTATTTTATATAATCAAAGCATCAGTACTTCTCACTCTTCTGAATCAAAAGAAAGATTAGATCAATTATAGACAGTAAAGATGTACAATTTTCCACACATATCTAAGTGTTTTTATAATGTTTTAACCCTGCTATGTTCACCACCAATTTTACATTGATTCGTTGGCCTCCAAAAAGTCCTCCTTGGCTTTTATCCTTACATCACTGGATAATAATAATAGTTGATACATTTAATAGGATGCAATATGTGTCAGTATTCATTCTAAGTGATTTTACATATATTAGCTCATTTAATCCTTGCAACAACTAGGAAGGAATTCTAGATATCAAGTACCTATTAAATACATATCAGACTAGAAATTGAACTTTTAACTTGAAGCTAAATTTAAGGTGAGCAAGACCAATCTTGCAAGTCATATTGTATCATGATTTACAGATGAGGAAACTAAAGCAATGGGGTTGACCTGCCAAATTGTTTAACCAAGATAACTCTAGGCACTGTAAGAAACTGATTCCAAAAGGCGTGAGGCTTAAACAATAGAACTTTCCTTATTGTTCACATAAAGCCAAAGCAATTGTTTTGATTGGTTGGCAGCTCTCTTCTAAAAGCTAACACAGAGACCAGACTCCTTCCATCTGGTGGTTCTGACATCTTCAACATATGGCTTTCAAGATTGCAGTGTGGATGGATTTCCCATTACTATTGTGACAAATTACCATTGACTCCACAGCTTAAAACAACACTGATACATTATCTCACAAATCTGTAGATCAGATACTAGACACAAATCTCCCTGGGCAATGATCAAGATATTGGTGGGGTGGCATTCCTTTTTAGAGGCTCGATGGAAGGAGCCATTTCTTTGCCTTTTGTATCCTTGAAATGACACCCACTTACCTTGGTTCATGTGCCTCTTACATCTTAAAGCTAGAAACATCAGGTCAAGTTCTTCTCATGCTGCTATCTCTATAGTTCTTCCTTCTCCCCTTCTCTCCCACTTTTAAGACCCTTATGATTACACTGGGCCCACTCAGACAATCCAGGATAATCTCCCTATTTTGTCAAACTTAATTTCATCTACAAGCTGAATTCCCCTAATCCATGTAACCTAGTGTGCTCTGTGGTTCTGGGGATCAGGACATGGATGTCTTTGGCAGGTTCATTATTCTGACTGCCATGTGCTTGTCTTCATAAACTAGCATATGGGAAAAGAGCATGGGGAGTCAGACATGGAAGGTTTTATGAGCCAGTTCTGGACATGGTGCACATCACCCCTGTTCATATTCTGTTGGCTGGAATTCAATTATGTGGCCACATTTATGTAGTCTGCATGCTTGCCAAAGAAGAAGAGGAAATTGGTTTGGAGAACAACCAGCCAATCAGGACAGGGCTTGAGAACAGCCAGCCAATCAGGACGTGGCAGAGCTAGGGTTTGAGTCCTGGCAATCTGGCTCCAGAATTTCAACTCTTGGTCACAGAGCTACATAGTCTTCCACCTGTACTCTTTGTTCCTCTTTTACTTTCCAATCTAGAATAGCCTCCTTAAGTATACACAATTTTTATCTAATAATGATTTATCCTGATTTAATCGTTACACATTGTATGCTCATATCAAAATACCACATGTACCTTATAAATATGTACAATTATTATGTATCAATTTTTAAATGACAATGAAAAAATAAGTATATGTATACACATATATACACAAACAAGTATATTTTGATTATTCATGGTAGTTATGTTCTATAAAGTCACTACAAACACTGAATGATGAATAGTAAACCATTGCTCCTAGGGAAATACAGGGTTAAGTTCCTGCACCCTCTCCTCACAACATTTTCATCAAACAATTAATACATAAGTTTGGTTTATTTGTGTTTCTTTTTAAAGATACCCTAGTTTATAGATACAGTTGATTCATTAGCATTGAACTCATGGCCAACAGCACTATCCCTTAAGCCTTAATGAAGCTTATCTAATAGATGTATTTTCTCCAACAGGCACATCACAGCCTTCTTACACTTAGAAACACTAGACAGCACTTTAACACTATGCTTGGGGACTATTTTAAACAGAAAATCCAGTAGCAAAAAAAACAAAAATGCAAAAATCATGTGATCAAATAGACCACACCCAAAAAAAAAAAATCACTCATTTGGAGTATGAGAGCTGAAACAAGAAGGCAGGTGTCACCTTGGTCATCCTCAGCTGGAAATGTGTATGTTGGGCAACTCAAATTATTCACAACCCTATTGTCTGTCATGGAATGACTAAAAAAGTATCTTGAGTGCTAATTTGTGGGTTACAAGTAAATTTTAGCAAATAGGTAAACTTGCAAATCCAGAAACTGTGAAAAATGGAAATTGACTCTAAGTATGTACATATGTGTGTACATGTATGTACATATATGTATATATGTATACACACATACACATATGTTTATATGGAAGGTCAGAGAGTTTAAGGTTCCACATGCTTCACATGTACTAATTAAAAGATATGCAAAGGCCAGGCACAGTGGCTCATACCTGTAATCCCAGCACTTTGGGAGGCCAAGGAGGGAGGATCACTTGAGCTCAGGAGTTCAAGACCAGCATGGTCAATAGGGTGAAACAGCGTCTCTACTAAAATACAAAAAAAATTAGCCATGCATGGTTCCACACATCTATAGTTCCAGCTACTTGGGAGGCTGATACAGCAGACTAGCTTGAACCCAAAGACAGAGGTTGCAGTTAGCCAAGGTCATGCCACGGCTCTTCATCCTGGGCAATAGAGCCAGGCTCTGTCTGTACCATCCCCCACAAAAATATATACATATGTATATGAAAAGGCCTCTTGAGAATTATACTAGCATTCTGTCTACCATTAGTATTGCTGACAGATACAAGATTATGAGGAGGAAAAGGAGGGACCCTAGAGATAACTCCAAGAGGAAAAAGTATCTGGCCTAGCAAAGTAGATTTGCCAACAGTGAGAGAACCTCAGAAAAAAGTGGTCATAACTGGCATAGCTCCTATAGGTTTTTGATCTAGAAGGAAATAATTTGTGACTTCTAATGTAAATAAAATATGACATATAAAGGATAGTGCAATACTATTAATCACACTTGTTCTTACATGTGTTTAGGAAAATTTTTCTTAGAAAAAAGGAACAGTTAATACTCTAAAACATTATAAAATCTATTAACGGGGCTGTCCACATTAATTTTGTTCATGTGACTTCAACTTGTTGAAGTCCTGGTTCTAGAGCAAAAACAAAGAGGGAATTCTTTTTTGTTTCGGTGTCTTTGTTCATGGCTTTTCAATTACAGTAAGAATACAACATGAGATCTATTATCTTAACAAAATTTTAGGTGTAAAATCCAGTAATGCTAACTTACAGGCACAATGTTGTGCTATAGATTTCTAGAACTTAGTCATTTTGTATAACTGAAACTTTATGCTTGTTGAATAGCAGCTTCCCATTTTCCCCTTCCCCCAGCTCCCAGAAACCACCATTCTATTTTCTGTTTTTATGTGTTTGACTATTTTATGTACCTCATATAAATGGTATTAGTGTAGTACCTGCCCTTCTATTGCTGGCTTATTTCACTTAGCATAATGTTCTCCAGTTTCATCTATGTTGTCACATGTGTCAGGATATCCTTCTTTTTTAAGGCTGAAGAATATTCCATATTCATAAATACCACTATATATACCAGTATATATCACATTTTCTTTATCCATTCATTCATTCATGGACATTTAGATTGTTTCCATGCCTTGGCTATTGTTAATAATGCTGTAATGAACATGGGATGTAAATATCTGTTTGAGATCCTACTTTTGATTCTTTCAGATAAGCTCCAAGAAGTGGGTAACTCTATTTTTAATTTCTTAAGGAACCCCTATAATGCTTTCCACAGAGGCTGCACCATTTTACTTTCCTGCTTTGTACAAAGGTTCCAATTCCTCCACCTTTTCATCTACACTTGCTATCTTTGGCAGGGGCGGCAGGAGGGCATTGTGCAAACCCATCCTAACAGATGTGTGGTGATACATTTACATTGTTGTGGCTTTGATTTGCATCTCCCTGATTATTAGTAATATTGAACATCTTTTCATATACCTGTTAGCCATTCATATAGCTTCTTTGGAGAAATGTCTAGCAAGCCCATTTTTAATGGGGTTATTTGATTTTTGCTATTGACTTAAAGGAGTTTCTTAAATATTTAAGATAATAACCACTTACCAGAAATATGCCTTGCAAATATGTTCTCTCATTCCATAGTTTGCCTTTTCATTCTATTTGTTCCTTTTTCTTGTGTAGTATTCAAACCTGAATGCAATATCTCAATAGACTAATAACAGGAGCCAGGGTTAAAAAAAAAAAAAAAACTGGTAAGAAATATGTATCAATCAAAACAGTGGCTGGCTGTTTGGGGCTTCTTAACAGAAGAAATATACTAGCAGAAAATCAAATAGGAGCTTGCTGACTCCCAAATAGTTACTTAGAATCTATGACCTTACCTGTCTGCCATCTTTAATTCAGTCCTATCTAACAATCCCAAAGCACCAATGATGAGTGGTTAGCAATTATTTTCTGAAGCAACTTGTATCAACTAGTATCTGAAGCAAACTGTATAGAAATCTGATGTGCTAATTTAGTCAATGTGTAATATGTTATTCAGTCTCAATAACTCATATAATAATTGCTGAACAGCTCATACAGATAAGAATAATTGGAATTTTCAGTCTCCATTATCATGAAAGACTTTGTTAACTCATCCACAGCAGATTTTATCTTACATTTTCAAACATTTTGAAAAACAAATCAGACGTCTAATTAAGGAACTGCAAAGAAACGGAAAAGAATTATTAGATTCGCAAATCGTACGTTAACGTTGCTGAATTCTTTTTTGAAAGACTATTTAAATGACTTTGAGGCTAGCAGTACATTTTCTGGTTGCATTTTTCCATTTCTTGAATATAGATTGGTTTTTGGAAATAGCCAGAAACCATTCAATGCCAAGTCTAAGGAATGAAGTGTATGGTCAAATGGTAAAATACATTTTTTTTAACCAAAAATGACCTTTAAGTATGGAATAATGAAGCTAAAGTTTTGAGCAGTTCATAAACTGTTGCTAAAAAGCAATATCAAAACAGGCATTCCTCAAATATTCTGAGGAATTCACTGGTAAAAATGTGATACTCAGATGAAAAAGGAGATGCTTGCAGTCTAGTATGGATGTTATATGCATATTCTAAAAACATACATCAGTCATAGTTAATGCTTATTTATATTACCTCCATTAGTTCCTAACGACTTTATCACTTGCTTCTTCCTTCTTTTATTGTTTTCTTTCCTCTCTTTCTTTTTGTCTTACTGTTTCTTCATTTTTTGCCTTTCTTTCTTCCTTTTTTCCTGCTTTCTTCCTCCATATTTCTCATGACTTGCACCCTTATTTTATTTTTATCTATGTCCTAAAGTTGCCTCCTCAAAGAAACCTCAGTTGACTGCCTTATCTTAAACAGCCACAACTTTTCACTTAACTAGCCTCTGTGTGCTTATCCTATTTTATTTGTCTTCATAGCAAAATCTTGTCTATCTGGTGTTGAACTTTCTGTGATTAATCATTTATCATATTTCTTCTCCCTAGAATATAAACTTCATAACAATAGGACCTTTGTCTTTTTTTTCACTGCTATGTGCCTGATATGTAGTGTGTGCTTAATACAATTTGATGAATAACTGCTTGAAATTTGTATTCGAAATATAAATTTGCAATTTAATGTTTAAAATACATTTTGAAAAGATGAACCTACATACCAAATATCCTCCAATTTTTATCAGATTATTTTTATATATTTCAATCTTTAAGTTTTTTAGCTAAAAGGTTAGCCAAGTAATTATTACCAACAGTTTATCTAATACAAAATGAGCACAGATGCAAATTTAAGGATTATGTTAAAATTAAACTCCTTGGCTGAGCATGGTGGCTCACACCTATAATTCCAAAGCTTTGGAAGCAAGGTAGGAGGATCTCTTGAGCCAGGAGTTTGAGACCAACCCTGGCAACATAGTGAGACCCCCAGCTTCTACAAAAAATACAAAAATTAGCTGTGTGTGGTGGTACATGCTTGTAGTCAGCTACTTGGGAGGCTGAGGTGGGAGAATCATTTGAATTTGGGAGGTCAAGGCTGCAGTGAGCCATAGTCACACTACTGCACTTCATCCTGGGCAACAAAGCAAGACATAGTCTCAAAACAAATTAATTCTTTAAAATGTCACTCATTTTACTCAAGAAAACAGTTTCAATTCACATGAATGCTCATTATGTGCTGAGAAGTCAGCTACTATTAAAAAATGTCTATTTCCATAAGAAAGAACCCGTGAAGGTTAAAACTAATTGTAGCCTGTATTATTGTGGTATTTTCATTAGTACAATTTACAAAAGAGAATATCCTGTATTCAACACTACAAAGGCTACACATAACGCTTTAAAATAATAATCAATTTTAGTTTCCCTTGAATTAGTTTTTGTATCCTGGTCTAAAAAGTGACATCTGGAGGGAATAGTTTGAATTGGTAGACCTCCAGGATATTTTCTGTTGTCTCGAAGAGTATATTCTATTACTACTCTTACAATATCTGCTATATCAGTTCTTCTTAATATTTTTGGCATTGAGAATATCTTGAGAATATAATGCAGACAATGCAGTCTATTCTGAGAATTTTTTTAAAGAAGCACAAATGTGAACAGACTAAACACTTTACATACAGTTTTGGGGGTGTTTGGATGATTCTCACCCACTGCCTTGAAGACCAGGGACACCTTGTAAAGAACCTCTGATTAATAAAGCAAAGCATTGATGATGGTTAAGTCTTTGAGATCTACCGGATAATTTATTTTGCAAACTTACTTTTCCAAGGAGGCAGGAAATTAAATTTTTCCAAGATTGATTCATAGAAATCCAGCATTTTGGCTCTCTTGAATCAGGCTTTATAAAAAAAAAAAAAAAGAGCAAAAACTTGATAACTAGAGGAAGAGTTTCCATTATGGCATTATTTTATGATTTATTATTCAAAACCTTAGCTAGGAATCACCAATTGAACCTTGAGCTACTTTACTGCCTTATCAGGGTAAATGGAGCTTTTAGCTCAAGAGAAATAAATGGGACTTTCTGCCCTTCAGTAAGTGACAAGGCCAGGCAACCCCTCCATCAATATATTTCATAGGTAGTGACTGGGTTTATGAATACAACGCATTTTCATACAAATACCTAATCAGCAGAGTGAAGACGGGACATTTTGATCCCGAGAGAGTAGAAAGGCCAACTGAGGTCCAGTGAACCATGCTATAGCTGTGGTTATCTCTCAAGTAACAGTTTTTAAATTGAACAAGCCATTATCAAAGTGGCCAGAGACCTAATCTCTAGAAAGCAGCGTGACTGACAGTATTCTCCCATCAGACCTTGGAGAGATGATCACAGCCTCATAGGGTCTTACCTTCTCTGGGATATTTTCTTTCCCTCTGAGCTTTTTCTGGGTAGAAAGAAAAGGAAAATGCCTGTAACGGCACCAGCTACACAGTGACAATTTTGTTAGAGGACATGTCTCATGACTTATGAATAAGCAAAGGATTTTTCCTCTGATGAGCTTCCCACTGGTGCTAATTCATTGATAGTGGAATTCTCAAAGCATAGCATCGGTGATTTCACCACCTGTGCACCTGTGCCAGCTCTGGGCTTCTCCCTCTCCTCTGCACACTGCCCAGGATGTAATGAGAAGAGCCTGAGGCCAGTGAGAGCAGGACGTTTCTTCTTCCCCAAATAAAGCCATGAGAAGAAAGCTGTGTACACTCACTCAAGCCCTCTTCCTCCACCCTCGTATATCTGATGGGTAACGCTAATGGTTTCCTAACAAACATTTTAAAACTTGAAGATCAAATCTTCACTGAAAACATTTATCATGAATATCCTGGTCATAACATTCAGGAAAAGGATATATTAGACCATCAACTCAAAAATGCTAAGAAAGTCCATTGTAGAGATTATGAAACATGAGTTATTTTTTATGCTTCTTCATTTTCATTTTCTTAAGGTCTCAGCTTATGGATTACTACATAGCATTTTTATATCCTTCTCTGGCTTATTTCACTGTATGATAGTAGTCTACGAGATTTAGATGACTATGAATTATTTCTAATATTCTTATTTTTCTTATTTTCCTTTTTTTCTAAAGTTTTCTTCAGAAGAGACCTCTTATTAAGAAGAACCATTACATGTGTCAGTAGTAGTCAAAACCTCAAGTGAGCATGGCCATACATATTTGCTATTTTTTCTCTCATGCAGTCATGCCTATTGAACTGTAGAATCCCATGTAATGGGGTTTTAACTTTGTAAGTTCTATTTACTTCATAGTTGCTGAACTTGGGAGACCTAACTTAAGGATGTGACAAATTCTTTCCATCTAAGTATCCAAAGAAATTTCTAAAAAAAATCCATATACTCACTGCCTCTGTCCAAATCCTTCATTGACTAGAAAATCTTGAAGGACTCGGAATTCTATGGTCATTGGTCTAAGAACTGTAGAGGTGAGGGCTATAAAAGCAATTCAGTTAGTTTCTCCTCAAGATCTGACAAATGTTTAACAAATACTATTTTTATTAGAACTTTCAAATCAAGAATATATATTTTGAGATATGAATGTTGATATAGGATGTAACATTTTTATTACTACTAATAAATACTCAACTGATCATATATAGTCAGTCAATTCTGGCCTAATTTGCATGCTTTGAATTTATTTATGCAACAAACATTTATTTGGTGTATATCGTGGCTTAAGCAGTGTATTGGTTTAGAGGGGGTACTCAAAAGTATATCAAACATGCAGCCCTCAAAGAAACGTATCAGCAGAATTTATGCATACGAGCGCCACTAGAGTGAGGCAGAGATGGAAGTAGAATGAGAATCACATCTGGTTGTGGGATAATATGAACAGAGTTCCAAAGATAGCCCTCTTCTAAGGGCCCTGAGTGTACAGATTTACTTTGAATGCCCTGCTGGAGATAAGGCCGGCTTACATGGAGATATGGCCAGTTTACACTCAAATGCTCTTTCAGAGGTTTTTATCCTCATCCATCTGCCTTTCAGAACCTACTCTCCAACACCTATCTGCATATTACTCTCCTTAATTAAACAATTAGACAAGAAAAGAGTTCACATTTTTGGTGGTTGTTGTTCTACACTCCTTATTGGCCAGAAGTTCTGTGACTCCATATGCTAGTTGCCTTTCTTTTATTCTCTCCACTCAATTAAATCAGGGGGGAAAAAAGCTTCTTGCTCTCTTTTTAAATGCTGAAACACAAAGGAGAGCTGTTTGCTAACCATTCTACTCCATCGTGAAAGTGCTGCTTGCACAGTTTCTACTGATGACACGTTTTTTGAACATTTCATCCTTCCTAACTTGTCCTGCAGTGAAGGGTAAGGCACTTTTCTATACCCATTTGTCTGGGCCCATGAGTGTCTTGGTATTATGAGTGGTTTCTATGAGAACTGAGGGCTTTCTAAACATAGACGCATGTAGGAAAAAAAAAAAAAAAAAAAAAAAAAAAAAAAAAAAAAAAAAAAAAAAAAAAAAAAAAAAACTTAGATCCCAGTGCCATAATAAGGAAGAAATTCTTCCCCTTGGATACTGTAAAATAATTGTTGGAAAACCAAAATCTACTCAAATTTTTCAGTAGAAAGTGACTAATAGTAATTGGATCAGGTGCATGGTTTTTGTTTTTGTTTTGTTTTCTTAGGAGGAAACTAGAGTAATTATGTTCAGCGAAATAAGCCAAGCACAGAAAGCCAAATATTACCTTCTCATTCACTCGTGGGAGCTAAAAAAAAAAGTGAACCTCATGAAGATAGAGAGTAGATTGGTGATTACCAGAGCCTGGGGAGGGCAGTGGGGAAGTGGAATGAGAAGTTGATTAATGGGTACAAATATACGGTTTGATAGAAGAAATAGGGTCTAGAACTAAACAGGTAACTAGGATGACCTTAGTTTACAACAGTCTATTGTATATTTCAAAATAGTTAAAAAGCATTCAAATTATTTTATCATAAACAAAAAACAACTGTTTAAGGTGACAGATAGCCCAAGTATACTGATTTGATCTTTACAAATTATAGAAAGGCATTAAGTTATCACATGTACCCCCAAACTATGAACATCTACTATGCATCAATAAAAAAGATGGGAATAATGAGAATTAAATGAGACAATGCATTTAATGGACCCAGCACAGAGCCTGGTACACAGTAATTTCTTAATAAATATGGTTACAACTACTACCAAAAATAGATACAGCATTTTAGAAAGAAGATTGTAAATCTATAAGAAGAAATCTTACCCAAGAAACCAAAACCATGATCAAATGATCAAAAAGTACATTAATGTGAGCAATCATTAAAATGATATATATTTACTTTGAACATTTTATTTCACCTTAGAACATTTAAATATACATTTATTTTTGATATTTTAACTTAGCAAGACCTAGGCCTTTTCCTGGATATGAATCCTCAGGTTGGGGTTCTGCTTCATCTTTATACTTATGATGCATTTGCTTAAGGTTGTCTTAAAAAAATAAATGGAGTTCAAGACCAGCCTGGGCAATACAACGAAACCCCGTCTCTATTAAAATCCAAAAAATTAGCTGGGTGTGGCAGCGTGAGCCTGTAATCCCAGCTACTTGGAAGGCTGAGACAGGAGAATCGCCTGAAACTGGGAGGCAGAGGTTGCAGTAAGCCGAGATGGCGCCACTGCACTCCAGCCTGGGCAACAGAGCAAGTCTCTGTCAATCAATCAGTCAATCAATCAGCCAATCAATGGAGCTAGAATCCAAGAGTATATCTGAAGTTATCTGACTACATATTTNTTATTTTTAGTGAATCATCAATACATTAATAAAGATTTGTTAATTAAAAGTAAGTGTTTAATTGAATCTGAGTATTTTATGTTTACAGATTCATAGCTCTTTTTGTTCTTAATAATCTGTGGACTAGGGAATTTTAAAGACAGTCAATATTTCAAGAAAGAATTAAAATAATGTTCCATAAGTCACAGTCTCAAAGGGAATGGTTAGCTGTGATGTTACTTTTACTTAATGGGGCCCTTCTTGGATGGATTGAAGAGGAACACAATATTATGAAATTAGAAAACACTTTAAAGTCAAACGAATCTGCCTTTGACTTCCACCTCTGTTTCTTTATAGTTGAGGGACGTTAAAACAAATCATTTAGTCTGTGAGCTTCAATTTCCTAATCTGAAAATGCTGAAAATTTTCTACTGACTCATGGATTTTAATCAAGTTTATAATATGGGTTGTATAGTGCCTGACATGTATTACCATAAATGATAGCTACTGGCTATAATACACATTAATCATTCATGGATTAATTTACTTAACACATATAATTGAAGTAAAATGCAGTTCAGCTTTTCTGCTATACCTATGCCCGTAATAGTAAGCAAAAACTGGCTTGAACTCTGTCCTGCTGAAGTATATATGGTATGGAAAATGATATTATTAACTATCTTTTAGAAAATACCCTAAATATTATTCTCACCATATCCAAAAGGGTAGATAATATTATGATCTCTACTTTATAAAATAGACACTTGAAGCATAGAAGGTTAACTTAACCACAGTAACATGATCTAGTAAGTAGTAGTGCAAGTTTTTCATTGTCTGAGATAACAGCCGGAGTTCTTTGTTCTAACTCCAAGAAAATTAAGGATCGTGACGGACACAAAGATGAAATTGGAGCAAAAGTTTAATAAGCTAAAGAGGAAAAGTTGGCTGGGTGCACAGGCTCACACCTGCAATCCCAGCACTTTGGGAGGCTGAGACGGGCAGATTACGAGGTCAAGGGATTGAGGCCATCCTGGCCAACATGTTGAAATCCTGTCTCTACAAAAAATATAAAAATTAGCTGGGTGTGGTGGTATGCGTCTGTAGTCCCAGCTATTCAGGAGGCTGAGGCAGGAAAATCGCTTGAACCCGGGAGGCAGAGATTGCACTGAGCAGAGATCATGCCACTGCACTCCAGCCTGGCAACAGAGCAAGTCTCTGTCAAAAAATCAGTCAATCAATCAGCCAATCAATGGAGCTAGAATCCAAGAGTATATCTGAAGTTATCTGACTACATATTTCTCTTCCCAAATCTAATTTGTAAGCAGTTTTTTAGTATTTTTTTCATTATATCTTTTGAAAGAATCAACTTAATTTTCTCAGAAAAAAATAACCTTCTTGATTTTGATATTTAACATTAGCCAAGTTTATACAATCTTAATTAAATGACATAATTTCCTTATTAACTACAGTTGACACTAAAAGGTTTTGGAACAAACAGAGCTTGACTGTCAGCAAGCAGACAACTCAAGTGAGAAAAGCCAAGGTGTGCAGGCCTATTAAAGGCGTGCCCAGAAACTGAATATATTAGGTTATCACATGTACCCTAAAACTATGTATATCTATTATGCATCAATTTTTTTTAATATTATGGGGAGAATGTGGATTAAATGGGACAATGCATGTAACAGGCCTAGCACATTCTAGACAGGTGATGGGGAGTGTCAGTTAATCTAGAGGATTCCTTAAGGGGTGTTTGCTTAAGAGAGTATCTATGCCATTAATATCAAAATACAAATGCAGCATTTACTTTACATCCCCAAAAGGATTTCTGTAAAACAATAGAAAAGAATATTCTTTGTCAGCAACCAATGCCACTGCCTGTCAACAAGTATTTGGGTCTATCTCCTAAGCCAAGAGTGAAATTGCAATATCATTCATTCATTCATTCATTCACTTAATTTTTCAAAAAATGTTTGAGTATCTATAATGTACTAAACATTGTGCAGAGCTGGCGTTCTAAAAATGAACAAAATAAGTTCCATCCCTCAAGAAATTTACAAATGATAGGAGAGGTAGTCAATTAAATAATTAACAGCACATTGGAACTATGATTAAAACACAGTCCCTGAAAAGTAGGATTCAAGTAGCATGATTGACAACTGGAAACACCTCAGAGAACCGTAAATTTCCAGTGTTCTCTTCAACAGTATAGTAATAAAAAAGATTTATGGAAATTTCAAAGATTTCCATCTTAATGGGGATTGAGAATTATGATCTAGAAACTGAAGAGAAAATAAGATATGTCTCAGAGACTAAAAGTAAATGATCATGAGAGGTAAAGGAAGGCATGGAGTCAAAAGAGGATATTTTTGGCAATTTATAAAACCATAATGTTTTAGTCTATAAAGTAAATAACTAAAGAGTTTTGTAAGAGAAAAATCAAATTGTTAGTGCTTTTTAAAAATTATATTATGCTATTTACTTTACCCCAACTGTTTGAATACCATTAATAACAGGATTTAACTTTTATTTTTAATTTTTTAATACCTTGGTACCTAAAATAAGGCCTAACATAAACGTAGTATAAAAATAAAGTTTGAGAATGGGTGCATAAATAAATAAACAAATGGAATATTAGGGTAAAAAGTAATATATTGGAAGGTCTGATGCATTGAACTTTGATCCAACTTGAAGTTGAATCTTAAATATTGGAGTCCACTGACCAAAGCAGTGATGAGCATGTTTAAATATCTTAAGATACCTGTGAATATAGCATATTTTGGGAAAGACAGAATATTTGCTGTAATTATTATATAGAGTATACATAGAATTGGTTTAATCATCAAATGGTAAACAAAAGACATGCTGGGGTGATATGGCAGTCTTACAATTCAGGCTACCATACTTATAGGCAATGAGAATCAGTGAAAATTTTCAAACAGAGAAGATGCAGATGGGATCTCAAAAAAGATAAATCTGGCAGTGGTTTAGAGAACGAACTAGAATGAAAAGAGCCTGCAACAAAAATATGAGTTAAAATTAGTCATATGATTAACTACAGAAGAGCTGAGGGAAATTTGGTAAATTAAGTTCATATGACTGATCTCTTTTTTATTAAAGATAGGAAGAGAGAGGAAAAAAAACAGGTTACTCACAGTCTTTTCACTTTAGAGAATGAATTCATAACTCTAAGACAAGAAAACCAAGAAAAGAAATAATGAGTGAACTTTTTTAGATATATATTTACCTTGAACATTTTATTTCAGCTTAGAACATTTTAATTCTTTATCATATCTTTTATTTTTTATTATACTTTAAGTTCTGGGGTACATGTATAGAATGTGCAGGTTTGTTAGATAGGTATACACATGCCATGGTGGTTTACTGCACCCCATCAACCCATCATCTACATTAGGTATTTCTCCTAATGCTATCCTTCCCCTAGCCCTCCCCAACCTGACAGGCCCCAGTGTGTGATGTTTCCCTCCCTGTGTCCATATGTTCTCATAGTTCAACTCCCATTTATTTCGCGGGAACATAATGAGCTAATTTTTAACATGAAGATCTTAGTTTTTCTGCAGTCATCCATGCAGATATATGTATCACAGAGTAGTTGATTCATTCATTTATTCAACAAATATTTATTGAACATACACTACATTATCTGCACAATGCAGAGAACTGGGGACTCAAGACAGAAATGATAGTGGCTTTTGCTTCAATGCATTCATGTCTGATGTGGAGACAAATATGACCATAAAAAATAATAATATAAGATGAATAAGTCCAAGGTACATTAGGGTCAGAGAAAGTGTAGCCTTTAAGTGTGTGAAGAACTCTTGAGTACAATGACCTGGCTTGAAAGATAAGCTTATGTTTCTTGGATGGAGAAGTGGGTGACAGAGCTTCTTGGAGAAAGGCTGAAACATCAGATGTTCTGGTCAACTGGTGATGGAACAGAGAATACGAAGAAGCAGATGCTGAAGTGAAAAGGGCCAGATCATGAGGCCCCTTGCAATGCAAGGGAAGTTTACATTTTATCCAGTGATGGCAAGCAGTGAAGAAACATTAATAGGAAAATGATATATGAATTAAATTTGCACATTGAAAGGAATACCGTGTTGGCAAATCAAAGATTTGATTGCTAGCAAGTCAACAAAAAGAGTGCTGCACTTTCTCTATATATATAGATTATATAGATATAAAAATAGATACAGGTAACCTGCCCTGGTATAGTGACAGTGACAGAGGAAGGCAGAGATGAGGACTAGAGGAATTCAGAGGTAAGTAACCTGCCCTAGTGATGACTGGATGAGGAAAGTATTAATAAAAGAGAGTGAAGAATTTAGTATGACCTTTTTATCAGGTTTAGAAGGCTGGGCAGATGCTGGTGCCATTTCACCAAAAGAAGGAAGATCTCTAGGATAAAATACTTAATAGACTTCTCTTGTCAAAAGTAAGACACAAATAGAAAATGTGTTCTCTGAAAGATAAACACAATATATTCTCTGATGGATGCTGAATTAATATTGCTCAAATCCATTACTGAGATTAATACAAAAAAGAACCATTTCATGATGAATCATAATTTGAATAGTAAAATGAAACATTATTTTATATCTGACAAGGCTATATTGGAACAACTGTCCTGAAAATAAAATGCCAACAGTTAACTGCCACTTACAGACTTACCCATCTGTTTTATTCCGGCTCTGTCTGCTAGCTTTTCTCCATGAAATTTCTCTGTCCATGAGCAGTTTTTTGTGGACTCTCCTTCATTGTAATGAGGCTATATATATATATAATATATATCAGCTTGCCCCTATGCTTCAAATGATCTATATCCTTGGCCAGAGAGCTGTCTAAAATATGCACGTGACAAAGATATTAAGGACAGAAAATTTCTTTAGCGTGGTGGGATGATGGAAAATTGGTAGTAAATGCATAAGACACATAAACTTTGCATTTGAAAGAGAGACAACAGCATGCGACAATTTCACATGAATTCCAACTGCAAGATTTTGGTTTTTCAGCAACTCATAGAATAAAATAACTAGAAAATAGCAGAGTTTAAAATGATTCTTATGACTGTGTCTGAATTATCTTTGATGATGCCCAAGGTAATTTTCCACAAAATACTTAACAGTTCTGAACCACATTTCATTCTCCTTTACATGTTTTCATTCATTCAATAACTACCACTTATAACACACGTGATGAATATTATTTCAAAGAAATAAGCAGGAAAAGAGAGAGAAAAGCAGAAAACAAAGGAATGAGAGAGAAAGAAGAGGGGTGGAGAGAGGGAGAAAGAAGAAATACTCTAAATCTTTGGTAAAATTTAGTCATACCTCATTATTATCTCTTTTTTAAAATCACTGATAATGACTCACTTTTTAAGAGAAACTATGGTCTGACACAGTGGCTCACATCTATAATCTCAGCACTTTGGGAGGCTGAGGTGAGAGGATTGCTTAAGGTCAAGAGTTCAAAACCAGGCTCTAAAAGAAAAAAAAAAAAAATAGCTGAGTGTCGTGGTGTGCGCCTGTATTCCCAGCTACTTGGGAGGCTGAGGTGGGAGACACTTTTGAGCCCAAAAGTTCAAGGCTGCAGTGAGCTGTGATTGCACCACTATACTCCAGCCTGGGCAACAGAATGAGACCCTGTCTTTAAAAACAAAGAAAGAAAGTATGACTTGACAGAAATATTCTATTGAATGATCTTCAAAGGATAAACATTCTGCTAAATGTTTGAGGTCCAGTTCTCTCTATTGCTTCATTTCCCATTGATGTTAAATTTTAAAAGAAATGAAAGTGCTTTAAACTTTTTTAAAATGAAATAATGAAAAACTACCTTTGGAAGTGATAAGATCATTTTCTAGAGAAATAAACATTTAGAATTTTTATATTTTACAGTAATTTCTTTAAAGCTCAATAAATGAAAAAAGCAAACTAAATGAATCTTATTTCAATTTATAATACACACATTTTAATTTTTTAAATTTCAGGAATAGAACAAATTCTGTTATAATTTTGCTAAATAACATGCACTATAAAGTAACTGTCATTAATAATTACTTGTTATTAAACATTTGATCAACACCATCATTAGCACTGTCATTAACAAGTCCCTAAGTCCTAACTCATTACAGGAGTCAGTCTCGCCATTTCTCTCTTCCTTCCTCCCTCTACTTCCCATTTTTCTAATGCATTTTATTTACCGGATTTGTCATTTAATCAAAGGCTACTCTATTTTGCTATTACTTAATATTATTGAATACTATAATTGTATTACATTAGTTCTAAATGTAAACAGACTTATTTTCAAAGCTGTGAATTCAATATATTTAAATAGCATAAAATGGCTAATATCAAATGAAGATATGTATATACACATATAGTTTATAATAAAGCTTTACTGTACAAATATATTCATCAGTAATATACCTTGAAACTCCTGTGTTTAGTTCAGACTCAAAGATATTATGACAATAAATAATCTAATTTTTAAGTGTTTCAGATTTTATTATGCAATCTAGAATGTTGGCAAATATTGCAAAATCATGACAGCTGATATGGTTTGGAACTGTATCCCTGCTCAAACCTCAGGTTAAATAGCAACGCCCAGTGTCAGAGGTGCAGCCTGATGGGAGGTGATTGGACCATGAGGATGGAGTTCTCACGAACGGTTTGGCACCATCCCTTTGGTGCTGTTCTCGTGACAAACTTCTTATAAAATCTGGCTGTTTAAAAGTGTGTGGAACCTGCCTCCCTCTCTCTCTTCCTCCTGCTCCAGCCATATAAGATGTTGCCTGCTTCCCCTTCACCTTCCACCATGATGGAAAGTTTCCTGAGGTCTCCCCACAAGCTGAGCAGATGCCAGCATTATGCTTCCTGTACAGGCTGTGGAACCATGAACCAATTAAGCATCTTTACTTTATAAATTACTCACTCTCAAGCATTGCTTTATAGCAGTGTGAGAACAACCTAACACAATAACGTCTAGTGTTATGCTATTATTTTCTCTGCATAGTATTACAGACAATTTCTATACAAATTTCTTCACAAAAGAGTAAGACATGAATATCAAAGTCTATAGTTTTTCTTAATTCTAAATTATACCCTCTGCAATAAATACAACTGTTTCATAAGAATTTTTGCCATTCAAAATAGATGGAAAATGACATATTATAAAAGGAATATAGACAAATACCCTCTCTACTTTTCAATTTTGTAGCTTTAAATTGATACCTGACTTCAAGGCTGCCTAGCTATGTTTATTCATTCATCTACTCATGCGTTTATCATTGTCAGACAGTCTAGTTCCATATGTCACCTGGTTATCAGACTTCTAGGAAGAAGAAGCTGTTACCATATAATAGGAAGAAAACGGGCTTCGTAGTGCAAACACTTAAATTGGAATTCCAGCTCAACCATAACCTTTGGCAGAATCCCAGACTCTCACATTGGGGTTTTATCTATTCCTTTAGGAGAATTTGGGAAAAAACACAGAAGCAGTTTTCGTTAAGCTTAGATATTAGTGCCTAGGAACCAGAGCTTCTAACTGCGATATTCTCAAAATTAAGACTTGTTCTGCCTAAAATATTAAGTATCATCCTTAAGAATTTAAGAAATAAAGCCTGGCATGGTGTTTCACGCCTCATCCCAGCACTTTGGCAGGCCAAGGCAGGTGAATCACTTGAGTTCAGCAGTGCAAAACCAGGCTGGCCAATGTGGTGAAACCCTGTCTCTACTAAAATTAAAAACATTAAATGGGCATAGTGGTACATGCCTGTAATCCAGCTACTTGGGAGGCTAAGGCAGGAGAATTGTTTGAACCTGGGTGGTGGAGGTTGCAGTGAGCCAAGATTGAACCACTGCACTTCAGCCTGGGCACCAGAGCAAGACTGTCTCAAAAGTGATGCTTTAAAAAAAAGAAATCAATAAATAAAGTACTCATTAAATATTTATTAAATATTGCTTTTAGCATCATAGATATGCAATTACTCCACCAAAGTTCACCTTATCTGGGTATGTAAGTTTCTTTGTAATCATGCTACATAATTTATGTATATGCCCATGTTAAGAAACTATTCATTTTCTTCTGTGCTTCAAGTACTCAGGAAAGCCTTATTCAAGCAAAAAGAGTCTTGTAGGATCACACAAAGTAAGTCAAATATTAAGCAACTTCAAAGAAGTGATGAAACTTTAATTGATCCTGATTGAATTAATCCTGGTTCATAAATACTTACTGTATTAAAAGAGAGATCTGAGATCATCTGTTTCAAAGAAGTTGTTTGAAAGTCAAATAGAGTACTTTCTTGATCAAAAATTGCTGGCCCATCTTTTTACTATAACCAATTTAAAAATTACAAAGCCTGATTTCAACCACAGAGAAGGAAGAGAAGAAATAAGAACAAGGCTCCTGCATCCAAAGTCAGGAAAAGACATAAGGACACATCAATTTTGAGCCTTGAACATTTGAACAGAAAGTATTGGACAAGCCAATAACCAGGAAAATATTTCAAGTTCTGACCAGAGGGTCTAACCCTGGTTTTTACTTCCCATTCAACTAACACTGACCAGTAAACTTCTGTCCCCTGCCTCCTAAGTGTTCTATTCTGTTGAAGCGCTTTCAAATATCCTCCAAGTCACACCCAAAAACTATGAATCTGAATGTTCCCAAATGTTTCTTTCCACCTGCACCAGAGTCGTGCTGAGTTCCACCTGGACAGGTCCCACTGCTGTGCCACATACTTGATTTCTTCAATCTGATAGTAGGCATCTCCAGATCGAGGAATAAGTGAGCTTATTTTCATTTTTAGTTTGAGATCTTATACCCTGCATCACTCCTAAATCATTTAAGAAAACTGGAATAGCTTTTCCATTTTCCAAACTCCCCAGATCAAATATAGTGGTGATTATACCCAATAGGCATTAAATAGGGGGAGCAATTGTTCTATTCTAAATGTGAATCTGAAAGAAATATCTAACTTCAGGCAGTATGTACAATACTTTCTGAGTTGGAAGACTTTATTAGAAAAGGAGAAAGTAATCATAGCTGCCTATCTGTGGAGTGATTATTTAGCAGAAAAACTCAATTTTTGCAAGAGAATTGAAAAGTGATTTGCGGAAGAGAAGACAAAATTGATTAGATGCACACTTGAAATCATTTGCATAACGCTCTATTCTCATACTTTAAGTTTTAATAGTCTCTAAGTAAAAAGCGTTGTCTTCTAAGCTCTGCACTTCCAGGCTGCAGGGTCTGTATATAATGACTTCAAGCCCTCGGCGTACAGAATTTGCTATCCCAGAAGGAGAAAAAGTAGAAAATTAATAATTTGTGCCCCAGATAAGATGATCCTCAAGAAGCCTAGAGACTGAAAGCCCGGGGATTAAAATTTTCACTGTAAGAACTAGAAGAATAAGTATTTCAAAAGGCAGAGGTGGAGGTCCTTCTGCAAACTTAAATGCTTAAGAGTGTAATTTTGAGTTTAATATGGAGCAAAACCAGAAAGTACTGTCCACCACAGGCTTGGGAACAGAGAGTTAAGAGTTGCAGCCCAAGCTCCAAACAGCAACTTTTAGAGAAGGCCTTGACTCTGAAAAACAAACCACAATGGGCAGATTCACATATATCCTTGAAGCATCCCAGGATCTGTAGCATCATGGTAGGAGCTGGAAATTGATTCTGTAGGGCCATCATTGTTTTCTTAGAAGGATATTGTTGATGGGAAGTGCTTCCTTCTTTGGTATAATTTATGTGATGAGAAAAAGAGAGAAAAAGACCTGGAGCTATTTGGAGGTTAATAAGCCTTGCCTCAGTATCTACAAAGGGCAGAACCACATATCCATATCACACACACATGCGCGCGCACACACACACACACACACACACACACACACACACACTAGAAGGGGGTGAGATGCAAAAGTTCCTGAGGATTGAATAAGCAGAAGGCAATTCCAAGAAGCAAGAACAGGGCATGGAGTAAAAGTAAGGAAGCTTCACCACCTAAAAAGTAGACAAAAAAAGATCATCTTCCCTGAAGAAAGATGAGAAGAGGCTACTTAAACTCCAAAAATGTCTCACCCCATTCCTTGAAAGAAAGATGTGACAACAATTTCTTTTTACTATTCTGACCAATATAACTTGACTTGTATTTGCTCAAGCTAGCAGAAATTGAGGAATATCTATTAAAATCAAGAAAGACCAGACATTGAAATGAGAAGATAGAAAGGAAGGGACTACTTGATTTGACTCAGCATCCTCATGGTCTGCCCAGGTAACCTCTAAGTCACCTCCTGCCTGACCACCCTCCTCATCTCACTCTACTTCTTTGCAAACGCTACCCTGTTTTATGACAGGGGCTTTGCCTTCCTCCTGTAGTTCCTGTTTAAAACCTAGATTTTCTTTAAGATACATGGCACACACAAAAGGAGGAGTTTTTTTCTCCTCAAGATGAGAAAATGAAACAAATATTACAAACAAAACAAACACAAAAGAATTCCAAAGTATCCAAAAGAAAATCATATTTGCACTCATCTATTCCCTGCCCCAGAGTTTAATTTGTGTGCTTTATTCTTGGTACAGAGAATGTGACCTCTCTAAGCTTAATTTTTTGTCCACTTTTATAAAAACACAAAAACACACAAATATTTACATTAAAATATAAAAACTATTTTTAAAATTACAGAGGTATGGCTAGAACTCAGTGAAATATTAGTAAAAGCAACTAGCTCAGTGTTCATTAAATATTATTTTTTCTCTCTACTCCCAGATAAGTCTGCCTGCTAAAATATAGCACACCCAGTAAAATTTGAATTTCAGATAAACAACAAATAATTTTTTAGCATTGGTAGGTCCCAAATGTTGCATATATTTTTATTTCCTAAATCTGGCAATCCTACCCTTCAGAAAACAGAAATAAAGAAAACGGACAGTGTGGGGTGATAGAAACAAAACTAACCCAATATTTAAACTCCAGCTCCAGCTGGTCCACACATTGTATTGCTTGTTTAAAGCATATTTCACCTCAATTTTGAAGTTCCCAACACAAAGAAATGATAAATGTGCGAGGTGATGGATACACAAATTAGTTGATTTGATAACTACACATTATGTGTATTGAAATATACACATATATAAACCCCCAAATATGTACAATTATTTATCAATTAATTTTTTTAATTTTTCAAAAAGTACTTTCCCAAAGTGAAGCTTTGTAATCCATGGGCTGAAATAATGATCATGAAGGTCCCTTTCAAAACCAAAATTATATAAACCTATGACAACTATTGAATTTTAATAGGCTCTCTCTTCTTCTGGAATTATGAAAATGTTTAAATCTCTAACATTAAAGGAAATTTCACAAAACCCTCTGTTGCAAGAGGAGACTCCACCAATGATAGGAGACTATCACCATGGAGACTAAGATGTGTTAGGACACTCGGAAGCAAAGCCATAGGAGAAAAATAAGTTGTTCTTCCATGAATTTTTGTGATCAGAGAATTTTGAAGTGGTTGTTTTCATTTTGGCATATATATATATATATATATATATATATATATATATATAACTTTGAGTTTTACTACTTAGTTTTTTGGGGTTTTTGTTTGTTTGTTTGTTTGTTTGTTTTTTGAGACAGTCTCCCTATATCGCCCAGGCTCGAGTGCAGTGATCTCAGCTCACTGCAACCTCCACCTCCTGGGTTCAAGCGATTCTCCTGCGTCAGCCTCCCGAGCAGCTGGGATTACAGGCATACACCACCATGCCTGGCTAATTTTTGTATTTTTTAGTAGAGACGGGGTTTCACCATGTTGGTCAGGCTGGTCTTGAACTCCTTACCTCATGATCCACCTGCCTCAGCCTCCCAAACTGCTGGGATTACAGGTGTGGGCCACTGTGCCCGGCCCTACTTAGTAATTTTTGAATTGATATTACATATAGGGACACAATGACCATTTCAGCTTTTCTAAAGGTTTTAATCTAGTCCTGTATGCCATGGGGCTAGCCAAGGGGTGAGAGCTTGTGAAGAAACTGCCTGGGGCAAAACAAGTGGTGATGTGTCCAGGAGAGCATAAAAGAAATAATGTGATGGTCTAAAGGCTGTCCTGAAAAGATGCTCATGGAAAAGAGCTAAAACATGATTTACATGGTATTTCAAAATCATTGATTAGGGAAAGCACGTGCTTCAAAGTAAAGGGCGTGACATATATCTTAATATGATGAATCACCTTCCTAAGGGAGAGAATGGAGTCTTTGTCTTTGCACCATAGTGGTTAAAATCATGATAGAGCAAAAGATGTTCTTTAATGAGACAATAACCCATGATTACTAGTTTATAATCATTTCAAAGTGAAACATAATTTCCACTGATAGCATGTTATCACCTACAAAGGCCATGCAAACATCACCAGTTGGGAAAATAAAGATGGATAAATCTTTGTCCCCAGTGGGTATTCATCAAGTAAAGAACACACATCTATAAACATGTGATAGTATTAGAGGGAGATGGGGGTTAGGGATGTGAGAGCAACAGGAATGGTGAATTTCCTGATAGCTAAATAGACAGACTATCAGAGAGAAGGTGACACATAAGCAGAGACTTCACAGATGTAAAGGAAGAAACTACCAGGTAGGCACACATTCTAATAAAAAGAACAGAATGTCAAAAGCACAAAAGCCTGAAATAGAAGGAGAGTTTCGGATGATGGTGCAATGCGTCATTCATTAAAAGTAATGGCAAAAACCGAAATTACTTTGCTACCAAACTTAAGTGTACAAGAGATGCTCCAGAGAAAAAATAGAGGCAGAGAGAAAAGATAAATAGAACAAATCATGAGGGACTTTGTACATAAAGTCTACATGTTCAGATTTTATCCTGTGGGAAATAAGGAGTTATTGACAATGTTAACTTGGGAGTAACTCTTTAAAAACACCAGGTGGGTTACAGTACTTAGGAAAAGAAATGCTATAAACAATATTCTGAGATATTCTTGCCTTTTGTGTCAAAATAAAATGGGAGAAAACAGGAGGCAGATGCATTTCTATTTCAGAATGATTCTTCCCAAAGAATAACAGCTCTTTTGGTGAGAAAAAAATAACTGAGATTTTGTTCTATATTTTCATATATTTTTACATGTTCATTATAAAAAATCAAATGGTGCAGATGTACACACAGAAAGTTAGTCTCATTCATTTTCCCAAATGGATATTGATGTATTTTTTGTTTGGTAGGTAGTTTGTATTTTTTATTATAAACATTATCGGAAGAAATATTCTCACATCTATGCATACTCTAATAAGTTTTACTCTTCTTAATCGTACAAAGTTACGTTACTGGATAAAAATGTTTATGTGCTACAAACTTTGATGACTAATGCAAAATTGCCCTCCAAAAAGAATGAAATAATTTAGATATCACCAACATTCTAGGAGAGCATATCTTTGCCAACACTGAGTAATACTTTTCCTTTTAGTCACAAAAACAAATTATTGCTCTCTTATAAATGACACTGTTCACTCATACTAGAATCTCATTCAACAAACATCTATTGAATGACTTTGACATTTACATTACATCACTAAGAATTTTTAGTGTATACAAAGACAAGTAAACTATGGCTATCACTCTGAAAAACTATCAGGCTAATCACATATCTTTATTGACAATCATATATCCTTAATATAAGGTGAAATTCAGTAAATAATCTAACAGTGTAAACAAGTAATCAAAGAAAGAAACAATTACTTCTTGCTGGGGTGCTCAGGGAAGCCTTCCTGGAAGAGGCAGTCTTTTATCTTTGTCTTAAATGTTAGCCACGATTTAAATAAAATAAATGCCCAGAACTCTTCTCAGCCTATTGAACAGTATGAACCACAAGTGCTTCACGGACATGCACAGGGCATGAACAGGAAACATCATGGAGCCTCCTGGGACTAGGAAGCCTTGTCTGATCCCCGGCTTTCTGTTGACAAGAAAACAGTGGGAAATCAACATGAGGTCTGACTCCCCTCTGCCTGCCCAGAATTCTGTCTGTGAAGTCTCTAATCTTTCACTCACCTTGAATGACATCATGCATTTCTTTTTTGTCACCAGCATTGATAGACTCTTTAAAACTAGCTTTGCTATTGTAGGAGTCATAAAGAACAATTTTTTATTTTGCACAACCATGACCTAATTTACATTTGTGTGGAAAAGTGGGAAGACTAACTTGGAGATTAGATACAGAAAAATAAAGCCATACTTACGGCTTTATTCTAGATATATTCAATACATTGCTCAATATATATTTAATACATTCTATGTGTATATTGATTTCAATATGAGAGTGTATTGATATGCTAGTTACCATGTCAACTTATGATCTTCTTTCTCCAGCTCTTGCTTACTTTCCTTACATACTAGTTCAGTTAAAAAGACTTCCTTCCCTAAAAGAGTGATGATTTTTAATCGAAGTATAACCCAAGCCAAAGAATTTTTTTTCAAGAAAGCTGATGTGAAGATGTTATATATTTCTATGTTGACCCATGCTATTATCACCATCATATTGATTCTATTCTGCAAAATCCACTTTTTCTAGTGAGTATCTTCCTCTTTTGACCTATCTCCTACGTAGTGCTTGATAGTTGGGCTTGCCAACAAAAACGGAATCCTAAGCAAAGTATTAGCTCTGGGAGAAATTATGTCTCTTCTAATATACTTGGACAATTATTTTCCATTAGTTTAACAAATGATTGTCTCTGCTAAGAAAATATGTAGCTTGAGAAATAATGGATCAGAGCTAGGCTGGCTTTATTTAATTTGCCATCCAGAAAAATTAAACCATTGTCTCTAAATCAAACTATCAAGAAAGTTAAGCTTCCCAATCTGTAGTAATAGCTTCATAAATTAATTCTGGTACTTCCAAGAAATGCAGGTAAATATAGTTGCTTCAATTATCTCTCCAAAATTATAGAAAGCTGTTTTTCCATAGTTCACCTGCACATGGCTTTCACATTAATACTCCAGCGAATAAACACCCAAGGACTGGGTAAGCACCCTTGCCCTTTCCACTCTTACTCTTTTTATCTCACAACCCTGCAATCTCCTCCCTGTCTTAGTGATATCTTTCTTCTCTAGTTCCTGATTAAAGCACAGATTATTTTCTCCAGATATGAACAACGCAACAAGTAATACAGTCATAAGGAACCCAAAGGAATCCAAGAGTAAAACAAGGAGATCACCCACTCAGTCATAGCAACTCTGGACCACAGCAGTTCTGCCCACATTCCCAAATCTCACCACTATCAGGGCAGGACCTTTGCTTCCTACAGGCAACTCATTTCCAAGATAAAGGAAGAGAAAGAGGTAGATGGCATGCTCACTTTCTGCTCTTAAACTCATCAGCTGAATAAAGACTGGCAGAGAGATGCCAGGAAGGGAGCTGATATCCCTTCACTTAGAAATAAATATCAGGAGTGGAGAAAAAAATGTTCTATACTCACCAACACTTTTTGGATTCTTCTTTCTTTCTTTCTTTCTTTCTTGTTTTTTTCTTTCTTTCTTTCATTTCTTTCTTTCTATTTCTTTTTCTTTCTTTCTCTCTCCTTTCTTTCTTTCTTTCTTTCTTTCTTTCTTTCTTTCTTTCTTTCTTTCTTTCTTTCTTTCTTTCTTTCTTTCTTTCTTTCTTTCTTATTTCTTATTGAAGATTTAGGGGGAACAGTGCAGCTTTTTTACATGGATATATTACATAGTGGTGATGCCATCATCTAAATAGTCAACACTGTACCCATTAAGTAATTTCTCATCCCTCACCCCCTCCCACTCTCCCACCCCTCTAAGCCTCCAGAATCTATTATATCACACTTTAGGTCCATGTATACACATTATGTAGCTCCTACTTATAAACGAGAACATGTAGAATTTGACTTTCTCTGTTTCTGAGTTATTTCACTTAAGATAATAACCTCTAGTTCCATCCATGTTGCTGCAGAAGACATGACTTCATTCTTTTTTATGGACTAATACTATTCCATAGTGTGGAATATATATATATATATACACATATATACACGCACAAATATGTATATGTATATGTATGGATATATATACACACACATATATGTATGTGTCTATATATATATGACATTTTTTCCATCCAGTCATCCACTAATGGACAGTTAGGTTGATTCCATATCTTTACTATTATGAATTGTGCTGTGATAAACATATGAGTACAGGTATCTTTTTGGTATAATAATTTCTTTTTCTTTGGGTAGATACCCAGTAATGAGATTACTGGATTCAGTAGCCGTTCTATTTTTAGTTGACAAGTCTCCACACGGTTTTCCATCGAGGTTGTGCTAATTTCCATTCCCACCAACCATTTCCACTGTATAAGCCTTCCCTTTTCCCTGCATCCTCACCAACATCTATTTTTTGTCTTTTTAATAATAGCCATTCTGACTGGTTCATTGAAGTTTTAATTTTAATTTATATGATCACTGGTGATGTTGAGCATTTTTTATATGCTTCTTAGTCATTTTTATGTCTTCTTTTGAAAAATGTCTATTCATGTCCTTTACCCACTTTTTAATGGGATTATTTGTTTGATTTTGTTGTTGTCGTTGTTGCTGTTGTCATTTGCTCTTGTCGTTGTTGTTTGAGTTTGAGTTCCTTATGGAGTCTGGATATTAGTCCTTTGCTAGTTGCATAGTTTGCAAATATTTTCTCCCATTCTTCAAGATGTCTCTTCACTCTGTTGATAATTTCTTTTGCTGTGCTAAAACTTTAGAGTTTAATTAAATCTTACTTGTCCATTTTTGTTGCATTCACTTTTAAGGTCTTAGTCATTAATTCTTTGCCAAGGCCAATGTCCATAAGAGCTTTTCCTAAGTAGCAGTTAGGAAAAAAAATAAAGTAGCACTTTTATACACTAATAACAATCAAGCAGAGAACTGAATCAAGAAGATAATCCCATTTACAATAGCTACAAAAAAAAATTAAATATCTTGGAATATATTTAGCCAAGGGTGGGAAGATCTCTTCAAGGAAAACTGTAAATTGCTGAAGAAAGTAACTGTAGATGACAAAAACAAATGGGAAAACATCCTATGTTCATGGATTGGAAGAATCAATATTGTTAAAATGATCATACTGCCCAAAGTACTCTACAGACACAATGTAATTCCTACCAACATATCAATGTCAGTTTTCACAGAATTAGAAAAAACAATCCTAAAATTCATATGGAACGAAATGAGAGCCTGTGTCACCAAAGCAATCCTAAGCAAAAAGAACAAAGCTGGAGTCACATTATCTGCCTTCAAACTATATGACAAGGCGACAGTAACAAAAACAGCATGTTACTGGTATCAAAATGAACAGAGGCCAGGTGTGGTGGCTCACACCTGTAATCTCAGCATTTTGAGAGGCTGAGGCAGGTGGATAACCTGAGGTCAGGAGTTTGAGACTAGCATGGCCAACATGGTAAAATGCCATCTCTACAAAAAATGCAAAAAATTAGCCAGGTATGGTGGGATGTGCCTGTAATCCCAGGTACTCAGGAGGCTGAGGCAGGAGAATCATATGAATCCGTGAGGTGGAGGTTGCAGTGAGCCAAGATCGTGCCATTGCACTCCAGCCTGGCCAACAAGAGGAAACTCCATCTCAAAAATAAATGAATAAATAAATAAACACATAGATCACTGGAACAGAATAGTGAACCCAGAAATAAACCATATACTTACAGATTACTGATCTTAGACAAAGTCAGCAAAAGTATACACAATGGAAGGATATCCTACTCAATACACGGTGCCAGGAAAATCAAATTGCCATATGCAAAAGAAAATAACAGAACCCCTATCTCTCACCATACACAATAATAACTCAAGATGGACTAAAGACTTAAATGTAAGACCTGAAACTATAAAAATACTATAAGTATTTATTTCCTTATCACTTTCTTCATCTTCCTTGCCAAGTACAAGTACTTTTATATCTGGTCTGCCTAGTCCTGTTACCTACTCAATCTAGATCTGACCAAATTCAGTTACTATAAACACGCCATAGGGAAGATCAGATGCTTTATTAAGTCATGATTGATCCATTAGATTTTTATCTAGTACCTAATAATATTAATACCTATCATTTATTTAGTGTATTCTGTATTGTTATGGCTATACCAGCTGCCTTACATAAATTATCTCATTTAATCCTGAAAATTAGAATTTACATTGAAGAAACTTGTCTGATTCCAAAACCCATAATCTCATATTAATTAGAATTATTTTTTTTGCAAGCAAGAGAAAGTAATTTTGAATAGCTTCAGTGGAAGAGGAATTGTCATAGGGATTTGGAGTAGTTCACAGCAGTGGAGGGAACAAAGAAGAACTAGAAATAACAACAGGTGAAGAACTGCTGAAATAAATCATCAGAAATGGCGCTAAATGGGTAAAATGTCACCTGGGATGATGAAAAATGTTTTGAAACTAGTGAATGCACTAAAGGCTACCAAATTGTTCACTAAACAATAGTTAGTTGCATATTATGTAAATTTTACCTCAATGAAGTTAAAAAAGGAAAAGAACAAGTGCACTGTCTCTTTAGGGTGTTGCCTCTGTGACCAATCACCTCCAACAAATTTCAGGGGTTTTTTAATCTCTGAAATGCAGGGAGAGAGTGTATGATTGACCTAGCTTGGGTCATACACCATCCCTTGGGCACCACGAAGAACAGCCTTGATATATCATATTCAATAGGTACAATAGAATTTCCCACAGAGAAACATTGGGATGCTGTTTTAGAAAAAAGGAAAATAGAAATTGAGTGACAAAAAATATAGGTTTACATTTTCTGTAACAGCTCTTAATCACTGTGATATACTTCCTCCTTACTAAACCAGGAATTGTGCTAGACCCTAGAAGCCATGAATAAGCATTTTGAATCCTCAAAAGATAAAGAAATTGGGTAGTGTTGGAGGTGAGTGATAGAGCTGAAATTAAAGGTAAGAGACGGCACTAACTTCATTGTTACTAGTAAATAAACTGTTTTAAGCATTTTATTTGGAAAGTTGTTTTCTCCTATAAAACTCAAGAATAAAATTCTAGCACTTCCTTGAGTGGAAAGAAATGGAATGAAGAAAGGGCAGAGAGGATAGCATCTCGAAGATAGGAAACTAAGATTTTGAAAGTAGTCTAGGAGAGGCCATGTACTTGAAAACAAGTGAAGTGTTATAGTCTTAGCATAAAACTGACCTACAAGAGAGATGTCAAGGGATTGCATAACTACAGGAAAATGTCAAAGGATTATACTGCTGGCTCTGTATAAGAAAAAAAGCACAGGTTTTACTCAGCCTCAGTTAATCTCAGTATTAACTCAGAGCCAGAATTCACATAAGGTAGGAGGTAGAAAAAAAATAAGCTTCCATAAATGTGTTAGAAATACAGTCATAATTGGCCATAGGACATACAGGTAGACTGAAAGAGATAATTAAGTCCAGAACAGGATAACCTGAGGCCCATGGGTTAGGTCTTTTAGATGTGCTGGGCATGAGCCTTCAACATCCAGAGGATACAGGACAAGACTAACCAGTAACACCCCAATTTGACACAGCCCACCTGAAACACAGCAGAGCAATAGAGGGTACCAGCAGTAGCCCATATCTCCATGTTTCAACTTAAAGAAATAAGAATGCTACTATACCTGCCCTGGTAACAAGGACAATCTAAATGTTCCTTGGCCTATTTTGGCCTCAGTGACCGCAACTATAAGGTGAGGAAAGCTTGGGAAGTCTAAACGGGTCCAACAAATGTTATTCCTCTTTTGTACTCACTGAATAAATTGAAAAACAAAATTAAATAGTGACAGGTGAGAGGTCAAAATATTATCTTCAGTATCTGTAAAGGTTAAGTCGGTCGGAGGGCCTCGCTGGTGTGAGAACCAAATGAGCAAGGACTAGCCAGATTTCCCTGTTCAATCACAGGCCAAGCATGGGGCAAGTCTGGCAAGCCAACCTGTTGGCAGCCGAAGAGCTTGTTCCTCGGGGCAGCTATAGAATGTCTGTTTTCTCTGAGCAGCCAGATCCCCAAAGTGAGAAAAGCATGACTGAGTGAGCTGCCTCTATTAGGGGAAATTTTACCTTGCCCAGTGGTAGTCTCCAAACACAATACCACACAAACTAACTCAAAAGTTACACAACAGCAAGTCTTATGTATCATGTTAAGATGCTCAAATCATGTAATATATTGAATCAATTTTAAAGCATATAGAAAGAAGCAGAGGACCAAGATGGAATAAGATATGGTGGATATGGAAGGACCATACTAGTGACTCCTGGATTATGCAATGTTCCTATGTTCCATTTCTCTGCCACATCAGCCTTTCCTGCTAATGGACTAATTACAAAGACCATGATTGAGACTGAACAACAGGACCCAACAGGTGGATGGTGCCTGGAGCCAACACATACTTGTGGTATTGGTGAAATGAGGAGGCAAGTATGCCTGATCATAGCTGTAGCTATCTACGATCTACTGAGCAGCCAGGCCTTATTTCTGAATTTCTGCATCAGCATATAGTGTGGGCCAGGCTTGGTGCCATCAATAAGTGGTTGATTTAGGAATGATATTGTTGTCACTATAGATGTAATATGTTCTGTGCTTTGCTAATATTTAATGTTTACTTGGTTCTTCCATTTCTGTCTACAAGTAGCACTCTCATTTGTTCCATTCTTCATCTATGTTTGACCCACACCTTTCACTTACCTTGTCTTAGACACGTCATACAGGTTTCCAACTTCACAATTTGTACCAAATGCAGGCCATCAGTTTCATCTTTCCCATTGCTTTTCTTGTTTTCTTTAGAGCAAAATTGAATATTACATTAAACACATGATATACAACTCCAATTATTCTTTCCAAATTTGCTAATAAAATAAATGTTCCTGGAATGAGTGAAGAGAATCCAGGAGTTACATTAATTAAATTTCCTAGACATAGAAGCAAGCTTTAAGATGTTAGAGGAAGTATTACCCTGTAAAAATAAGGTTAGGCTGTGATCTCTAGATTCTCCCAGACAATTATGTTCTAGGTACAGATGAGATATTCTCCAGTTTTCACAGGGTGATGAAAACATGTATCATATAAATCTATAAATGAAGCATTATGGAATAACCTATTGTTTATTCAGGTTTGCTCAATTTGGAAAAGAATGAAAAAGGATAAAACAAAGTGATTCTGGATTCCATAGACTCTATTTCTGTTTATCAAAGTAAGTGGTAGGTGTATTCTCCATAAGTAATTATATAAATTATTCACCAAACATTGCAAAGCACTCTAACTTCTCAGAAATACTTTAATTCTATGGCAAAAAAATAAAATTGTCTTTTCACCTGACCCATGCATTAAATTTAATTGTAGGTTCATTTGCTGGGAGAGATTTTAAGAAATGTATGATATCATTTGGTATGTGGCCACCTTTTTGCCATATTACTTTGAAAGTTTATAATAAAACCAATACTTCAATAAGCATGTAATGGTAAAACATTAAAATTATTTGTGCTTCTAAATATTTGCTTATCATTTGTCTATAAATATAGTAATTATTTAACTACTATAATTATGGCAACAACACAAAACATACTCCTTGATATTATATAATGAATCCCTAGAGTTTACTGATATAAATGTCCCATTTTCTTTTCACTTTGCCAGAAGATGGAAGAAAATGGTAGCTTTTGAGAAAAGCACAAATGGAATCAGAGTCTGGATAGAACTAAGCAACTTCATGTTTGTTTCATATCAGATTCCAGATCATTTTCTAGCGAATTCCCTAAACTCCCCAACTTGCTCTGCTCTGTAATGCCCTTGCTTCCCACTTTGGCCTTTCTTCCCCTTCCTTTTCTAAACACCTTGCCTTATGTCTCATTCTATGAGCTCCTAGAAAGTGAATGGTTATAGAATGAGGTAACTTACTCAGTTTTGATGTTGAATGTTAATTCATGCCAAGTGGCCGAATCTGGTGACAATTTAATATTTCTCATCTTTCACTCCTGAGATGTTAATTTACCATTAACCCATAGTGAGATAAATCAAAGGAATGGATAATACTAAGAGTGCAAATATGCTAGGAGAGAAAATATTGATTTTTTTGTGGGGTTTTGTTTATTTTTATAGGTAAAATGGCTTTTGATGCTACTCAAGTCAGGAACAGAAGCAGGCATCTTCCTCTGCCTCTGAATGAGGACACTCACTGAAGGGCACAGACCTGGATGTCAGCTGAACAGCACTGACTCCCCAGTCCACTGGGCTTTGGTCTACTCCCTAGAACCCAATTCTAATCAGGCCAAGTTTTGTGGATTGTTGTTGGATGTTTTTGTTAACCTTTCCCTCTTTATTGTCCTCAGACGAACTCCTCAACCTGAGTAAGTCATCAAAAGACAGGATCAGACAGAGGAGCCCAGATCCAGGTACATACCTACAAACAACTTAGAACACTCCATTCTCTGTTTCCTTCCTTTTATGATAAGAATATGATGCTGGCCGGGCGCAATGGCTCACACCTGTAATCCCAGCACTTTGGGAGGCCAAGGTGGGTGGATCACCTGAGGTTGGGAGTTGGAGACCAGCCTGACCAACATGGAAAAACCCTGTTTCTCCTAAAAACATAAAATTAGCCTGGAGTGCTTGCGTATGCCTGTAATCTCAGCTACTAAGGAGCTTGAGGCAGGATACTCACTTGAACCTGGGAGGTGGAGGCTGTGGTGAGCCAAGATAAAGTCATTGCACTGCAGCCTGGGCAACAAGAACAAAACTCAACCGAAGGAAAAAAATAAAAAGATTCTTTTCATACTTCACACTGTTGTTATAACAAGAAAATAATGTAAAAATACTTGGCGAAAACTCCAAAATCCCATATATGCATGTGCAAGAAATTATTATTTTATCTTGAATTATAGGCTATTAACAAGCAAAATCATGGAAAAATCTTGAGCTTAAACTAAGTTTTTAAAAATTAAAATGGGAGAGAAGAAGATAAAGTATAGGTCAAAGAATACAAAATAACACATGTAGGATGAACAAGTTTAGAGCTCTGATGTACAACATGAGGACCATAGTTAATACAACTGTATTGTATTAGGAACTTTTATTAAATAAGTAGATTTTAGCTGCTCTTGTAACACACAGAAAAGTAACTATGCAAAATTATAGACATATTAACCTATCATTATACCAACCACTTTACTAAAGAAATGTATCCCATCATATCATGTTGTCAACCTGAAATATATACAATAAAATTTATTTTTAAAAATAAAAGTGAACAAATTGAAAAGAAAACAAATTAAATTACTCTCGATTTGCAGGCATCCTAGTGGAAAGCCGTTAGTCCCTCTACTGGATCTGTGCTGAATTGAGACAATATGATTATTCTGGCCTGGCTTTTTCACAGCCCAAGCATTTGATAAACTGAAAATCTACTGTATTTTTCCTTTAGGAAAGCTTTATTCTAATACTCAAAGTCTCTGAGATTCTCATGCGTCTATTCATTAGGTTTACTCTATGATGTCCAACTTTCTTTAACAAGTCTGTTTGTATATTCCACATGTTGCCATTTGCCCCAGTGAAATGTACATTTATTTCTAGCATTATATAGCCCCAGTGAAATGTACATTTATTTCTAGCATTATATATTAAATAGATACCTAGGATGATAGCTGCCTCTGGATACATTCTGAAAATAACATTCAATCATTTGTTCGTTACCATATCTCGGTAACCTGTGAAAAATCACCATGATGTCAACCAACAGTAACATGAATGGTTAAGAGGTTTGTGTACTTATTTATCCATGTATAAACTTCCTTCTAATAAAGTAGACATAAAAATCCTGAAAAGGTAAATAATGCATCTTTGTCCTGGAATAGCTGTCACTAAAATGTGGCAGAAACACCAGAAAAAAAAAAAAAAGAAAAACCTTCCTATTTAAGACTGCATTTCTCCAACACATTATCTTTAAAATCTATTGTTAGTGTTCTACATGACTGCCAATATGAATTAGAGTACAGCAGGAAAACATTCCGATTTACCTATAGCAAAGAAACAGAGAGGAACTAATATATAAAGCATTTGATATACTAATGATAGATGAAAAATGAAGTTAGAACATCAGAACAAAAATTGCTTGACTCGCATTTTTATAAACTAAAACGTTTTTAGCTAGTATCATAATAGGAAAGTAATAAATTCTTTATTATTGCCAACTGTTATAAGCTCTGCTGCTCTAATTGCTTGCTTCTTGCTTGTCTAATCTGCCACCTGCAGACTGACTGTCCTTGGTCATGTCCATAACTTTATGACCTCATCTGTTCTCTCTTAACAAACTCTCCGACATTGCTATGCAAATTACTTTGACTATTTACCATTGTTCCATGAGAACATAATTAAGTCTGACTTGTTGCAGCATTCAGTGTAAGATTTGTTTGAAGTGATTGTGGTGTAATCTTGCCGATGATATTTGAGAACTCCTAACTTCTTAATTTCTCCAATGGTTTTATATAAGAAGAAGGGTTTGTTTTGAGGCAGGCTTGGCCAAATAAGGAATTAATGGGTCAGGAAACATACACTCATTGGGCGTAGACAAAAGGGCCAAGAAGGTCTTAACAACAGGAAAAATGAGGAAGCCCAACAGTCAGGCAGTTGGCATTCCAGATGGTTCATGGGAAATTGCAGACAGAGTCATGGGATAAAGCAGAAGGAAGCTTGGAAAGATGGAGAGCCAATGGCAGAAGGGAATAGAGATCCAGCCTCAGAATTTAAGGTCCTATATCTCCTGAATAGGATGCAAAGCCCAGAAATAAGATTCCAATTCAAAAAGAAATGGATTGCAGGAAGAAAATCAAGACATAGACCATCTCATGAGAGTCAAGTCAGGAACGAGCAATGAAAAATGACGGCTGCATCCTAAGATCAAACCCAGAGTTCAGTTATCCAACCAAAAGAATGAAAATAGAAAAGCCAAGGGCAGGGCCTTCATTTTAACAATGTCTATCAGAGCCCCTTGCATATAATTGTTTAATAAATTGAATTTTCTCAGCCAGCTTCCTTCCTGAGGCAAAGTTGAAAATCAATGACTCAAATTATTGAGACAAAGAACAATGTTCATTCTAGCACCAGGCCATCTCTCACTCCTCCAAGCTGTTATAGATTAATTCAGCTTCAAATTAATTCAAATCGATAGCATATCCATGTAATCTGGGAGGAGCCACAGATCCACACAAGACAGTACTCCAGGTAGTCACCACCCACAGATTGGTATTAGCCCCAGGAGAAACCAAACGCACACACAGCGCCTCCTTCCCTGCAACATGCTGCCAGATAATTGCTGACCAAAACTCAAAGGCTTTATTATTCTTGCCCCTTACTGATAAATAATGTCATACTGGTTATAAGCCTGGTTCTCAATATGAGTGCACCTTGCTTAGTAATTAGTGCCATCTAATTCTAGACTAACACTTTTGGGAAAATGTCTTTAATGTTCTTTATCTTGTCTATCAGCACTATGCTCACAATCATCTCCCTCTCTTCATTCAGGTAGGCATGAGTCAAATTGTTTCCCCCAAAAAACATATGCTGAAGTCCTACCCTCCACCCATATCTCGGAATATGGCCTTATTTGCAAATAGCATCTTTACAGAGATAATCAAAACAAAATGAGGTCATAAGGATAATCCCAAATCCAATATGATCAGATTTCTCCTAAAAAGAGGAAATTGAGTTTTGGGGTTTTATTATTTTTTATTTTTATTAACATTTATTTTAGCTCTAGGGGTACATAGGCAGGTTTGTTATGTAGGTAACTCGTGTGTTGTGGCAGTTTGGTGTATAGATTACTTAATCAAGCAGGTAATAAGCATAGTACCTGATAGGTAGCTTTTCAGTCCTCATTCTCCTCCCACCCTCTACCCTCAAGTAAGCCCTAATGCTTATTGTTCCCTTCTTTGTGTCCATATGAACTTCATGTTTAGCTCTCACTTATAAGTGAGAACATACAGTATTTGGTTTTCTGTTCCTGTATTTGTCCACTTAGGATAACGACCTCTAGCTCCATCCATGTTGCTGCAAAGCACATGATCACATTCTTTTTTGTACCACGTGTTCCTTATCTAGTCTAACACTGATGGACATTTAGGCTGATTCCACAACTATGCTATTGAATAGTGTGACCATGCATACTTATGTGCAGGTGCCTTTCTGTTAGAACAATTTTTATTACTTTGGTTATATACCTAATACTGAGATTGTTGGGTTGAATGGTAATTCTGTTTTAGGTTCTTTGAGAAATTGCCACACTGCTTTCCACAACAGCTGAACTAATTTACATTCACACCAGCAGTGTATAAGCATTCCTTTTTCTCTGCAACCTTGCCAGCATCTCCTTTTTTTTTTCATGTTTTCCTAGCAGCCATTCTGACTGATGTGAGATGGTGTCTCACTTCGGTTTTGATTTGCATTTCTCTAATAATTAGCAATGTTGAGCTTTTTTTTATATGCTTGTTAGCCACATGTATGTCTTCTTTTGAAAAGTGTCTATTCATGTCCTCTGTCCATCTTTTACTGGGATTATTTATTTTTTCCTTGTAAATTTGTTTAAATTCCTTATAGATTCTGGACATTTGATCTTCAGTGGATGCATAATTTGCAAATACTTTCCCCCATTCTGTAGTTTTCTGTTTACTCTGTTCATAGTTTCTTTTGCTGTGCAGAAGCTTTTTAGTTTAATTAGGTCCCACTTGTCAATTTTTGTTTTTGTTGCAATTGCTTTTTGCATCTTGGTCATGAAATTGTTGCCTAGTCTTATGTCCATAATGGCATTTCCTAGGGTATCTCTCAGGGTTTTTATAATTTTAGGTTTTAAATCTTGACTCCATCTTGATTGGATTTTTATGTATGGTGTAAGGAAGGGGTTCAGTTTCAATCTTTTGCGTATGACTAGCCAGTTATCTCAGCACTGGTTTTTGAATAGGAGGTCCTTTCCCCATTGCTTGTTTTTGTCAACTTTGTCAAAGATCAAATGGTTGTAGATATGTGGCCTTATTTCTGGGCTCTCTGTTCTGTTCCATTGATCTAGTGTCTGTTTTGGTACCAGCCCCATGCTGTTTTGGTTGCTGTAGCCTTGTAATACAGTTTGAAATCGGGTAACATGATGCTGCCAGCTTTGTTCTTAAAAAGAGGAAATTTGGACACAGATATACACACAGGGAGGATGCCAGCTGAAGATAAAGTCAGAGTATCAAGGTAATATATCTAAAAGCCTAGGAATGCCAAATATAGCCAGAAAACCACAAAAAGCTAAGGGAGGAACAGAGAACAGATGCTTCTTCATAGCCCTCAGAAGGAACCAACCCTGCCAATACCTTGATCTTGGACTTTCAGCCTCTAGAACTGTGAAACAACAAATTTCTATTATTCCAAGCCACAAAACTTGTGGACTTCATTACAAAAGCCCTGGGAACTAATACAATAGAAGACCAAGGCTGGTGAGTAGCCCTGGCTGTAACTAACAGTGAATCTTTCTACTCCAAAGTACAGATATTTCATTTCATTTCATTTTTGACAATGTTTACCAAGGATAAGGCATCTTCAGAGATGGACTCTTATTAAAACAATTCCTGTATGACAATGACAGTTTCAAAGTTCATAACATGTTGTTTCTGTAGATACTACTCTAGAAGAGGTCCAAGTCCTGTTACAGGTTAAACGCATCCGAACCTAAGTCGTATCTCAACAACTGGCTCACGGTCTCACATTAAACAGGTAGCAGCATCACCTGAAGGGCTCGTTAAAACAAATCACTGGGTTCCCCACCCCAGACTTTGTGATTCTGTAGGTCTGGCCCCTAAAAGTTTTCATTTCTTACAAGTTGCAGGTGACAACAAGGCTGCTTGGTCCTGGGACAATATTGAGAACCCCAGCCCTCTGAATTGTCCAATTACTCATAGACAATCTTCTTTTCTGGATGAGATACTCTCTGTTTTCATTACATAATTAATGTAGAGGAGGAGCTCTGGGAACAGCAACTTTTCTCCTAATTCTTCTGTATCCACTAGGTAAACAGTCATCCCTATTTCATTCATTAAAAAGGAGGCAGACCTAAACTCCAACACAACTAGTGGTCCTCTGGGCCACTGCTAGCCTCTTGCAGAGTAGAAAGAGCTTTGTCAGTGAATATGAGAAACTATTTTGTGTAAATATTAGAAAGAAGTACGCTCTCTGGATAAACATTTTGATGAGAGGTGAGCCTTGGCTGGTGCCATGGGCAATCCTCAATCCAGTCATTACCCATAGCAGCTCTAAGCTAGTGAGTCAAGGGGGGGCCAAGAGAGCCAGGTTAGAAATCACATGTTGGTAGAGTCCTGAGTGAGAATTATAAGAGAATGTGACATCCAAAATGAAGTGGAGGAGCAAAGGTCAGAATCTGAACAGATTATGTCCAGCTGGTGAGGACCAAATCAGAGTCCTAGGCCAAGTGGGTCTCATTAGCCGGACATAATCATACCCTGTCCCAGTATCTAAGGATTTTGGAGTCAGACTGACCTGGATTGGAATCCAGGTTATGATTTTGAGTAACTAAGCTCTCTAAAATTTAATTTTCTCATGTTTAAAATGTGGACAATATTATTTTAATTAAAAGGATATTATGAATTAAAGTCTATAATGTATATTATAGGTTAGACTTTTTCACACCCCCTCCCTACCACTGCTTCCACAAACCACTCCCCATCGCCCACCTCACCTACTTTCTCAGGCACAACCCATAACCCGAGCTAGGATAATAGCTGATAATATGCCAAAACCCAAAACTACTGATGATCAGCATCAAAGAAGTCCATTGGAAAGTAAATAGTATATCGCTTCCCATTTGTAAATAGTATATCCCTTCCCACTGCCTAACCACTCAATGGACACTATGGAAGTTCATACCTTGGCCAGGACAGGAATTTATTGTGGTCTGGAATTTCAAAGTAGTAACTGCAGATGGGTATATGAACCTTAATATACCTTGGGTAAAATTAAAAAAAAAAATAGGTAAGCCCTGCACAGTGGTGCACACTTGTAGTCCCAGCTACTGCTGAAGTGGGAAGATTGGGAGCATCGCATGTGATCAGGAGTTCAAGGCCAGTCTGGGCAAAAGAATGAGACCACGTCTATTAAATAAAAAGTGATACTTAGGATGAAACATTTAAATAGGAGCATTCTGGATAATTCAGAAAACCTGATTCTTTAATATATATTCTTGCTTTCAATAGGCATTTTCTCTTGCATCCTTTATCATTTAAAAGCAGCAGCAGCAGTTAAAGTAAGTAGAGACTTAAAATCAGTCAGGCTGAGAGGAGTTGGGGCATAGAATATGGAGGCTGGGCTTCTAATGATCATTCCTATTTATTTTTCCAAATAACTTTGAAAACACATGATAAACCACTTTTTACAGAAAATGAAGATACTGGATCGCAGGGCAGTGGGGGGGAATAACTTGCCCCAGGATATAAATCAGAATTGTTGGAACTGGAGGGTAAAACAAGTCTGTGCCAACACTGCGGGCCCTGCACTGCACCCATCTAAGAACACTGACGGCGTGAAGAGCCAGAACTCATCTAAAGAGCAGTGAGAACCTCACTGATCCAAATGATGCAGAGGAGAAAGCTGTGAGAAATGAGCCAGAAGTAAGACCGCCAGGGATTCAGATCAAAGACACATCTCCATGAAGGCTAAAGAGGTTTAAAGAATGGCTTACCTTCTGGAATTAATGAGTGCCACAGGGTACTAGGCCTTTCACTATTTACATGGGGCCTTCTTTACTCTGAGAAGGCATTGCTGCACATTGCTAAACACATTTCTCTAAAAGGTAAGTCCTCTGAGAACAGGGCGTATGTCCCCTTTTGTGTTCTTAGACTACCTTATGGGCAAACTGAACCACTCTTGTCCTCCTCCAAGAAGGTGTTACTCACTGGCAATTGGTTTGGTTCCAAGTCTTTGCTATTGTGAATAGTGCTGCAATAAACACACACGTTTATGTCTTTATAGTAGAACAATTTATAATCCTTTGGGTATGTACCCAGTAACGGGATTGCTAGGTCAAATGGTATTTCTCGTTCTAGATCCTTGAGGAATCACCACACTCTTCCACAATAGTTGAACTAATTTACACTCCCACCAAAAATGTAAAAGCATTCCTATTTCTCCACATCCTCTCCAGCATCTGTTGTTTCCTGACTTTTTAATGAATGCCATTCGAACTGGCATGGGATGGTATCTTATTATGGTTTTGATTTGTGTTTCTCTAATAACCAGTGATGATGAGCTTTTTTCATATATCTGTTGACTACATAAATGTCTTCTTTTGAAAAGCATCTGTTCATATCCTTCATCCACTTTTTGATGGGGCTGTTTTTTTTCTTGTAAACTTGTTTAAGTTATTTGTAGATTCTGGATATTAGCCCTTTGTCAGATAGATTGATTACAAAAGTTATATCCCATTCTGTAGGTTGCCTGTTCACTCTGATGATAGTTTCTTTTACTGTGTAGAAGCTCTTTAGTTTAATTAGATCTCATTTGTCAATTTTGGCTTTTGTTGCCATTGCTTTCAGTGTTTTAGTCATGAAGTCTTTGCCCATGCCTATTTCCTAGGTTTTCTTCTAGGGTTTTATGGTTTTAGGTCTTATGTTTAAGTCTTTAATCCATCTTGAGTTAATTTTTGTGTAATGTGTAAGTAAGGGGTCCAGTTTCAGTTTTCTGCATATGGCTAGCCAGTTTTCCCAACGCCATTTATTAAATATGGAATCCTTTCCCCATTGCTTTTTTCTGTCAGGTTTGTCAAAGATCAGATGGTTGTAGATGTGTAGCATTATTTCTGAGGCCTCTGTTCTGTTCCATTGGTCTATATATCTGTTTTGGTACCAATTCCATGCTGTTTGGGTTACTGTAGCCTTGTAGTACAGTTTGAAGTCAGGTAGCGTGATGCCTCCAGCTTTGGTCTTTTTGCTTAGGATTGTCTTGGCTATACGAGCTCTTTTTTGGCTCCATATGAAATATAAAGTAGTCTTTTCAAATTCTGTGAAGAAGGCCATTGGTAGCTTGATGGGGATAGTGTTGAATCTATAAATTACTTTGGGCAATATAGCCATTTTCACGATGTTGATTCTTCCTATTCATGAGCATGAAATGTTTTTTTCATTTGTTTGTGTCCTTTCTTATTTCCTTGAGCAGTGGTTTGTAGTTCTACTTAAAAAGGCCCTTCACATCACTTGTAAGTTGTATTCCTCGGTATTTTATTCTCTTTGTAGCAATTGTGAATGGGAGTTTACTCATGATTTGGCTCTCTATTATTAGTGTATTGGAAGGCTTGTGATTTTTGCACATTGATTTTGTATCCTGAGAATTTGCTGAAGTTGTTTATCAGCTTAAGGAGATTTGGGGCTGAGACGATGGAGTTTTCTAAATATACAATCATACATGGCTCTAAATGGCCTATTGGTGATGTTGTGGTGTTCATCTGGTGACACGGTTAAGCTGGTGTGGATAGTAACAGACAGCTTCAAGGACATCATTATGCTTTTGCTATTAATGTGTGACTCTGATGGTGGTATTATTTTTAAAAGAAAGAAGAATTTTAAGTATTGAATAGAAATTGTGTAGACATACACCATCTCAGCCTAATTCTGAGAACATTATTAATCTAAAAGAGCCAGCCATTCTGGATAAAGAGTCATCTATTATAGCTGCTGAATAAATGGGTTATTTTTGAATATTAACATTATTCCCTAGTGCCCAGCATAGTATCTTATTACATCCACTTTACCCTTGGCATGTCAAGATCACTTCTGCCTCTCTACTGGTTCTCTAATACAAATCGCTCAACTTCCCTCTACTGTTCACTCTGGTATAATGGAAAGAATTCAGCATTTGGACATAGGAGACCAAGGTTTGGGTTCCACTTCTGTCACTTACTAACTTAGGCAAACTGCTGAACTCCTTTGCAAGGAAGTATTTAAAATAACCATGACTGTCTTTACTTACCATAAAGTAGTAGTAAGGATCAAATAAGATAAAGTATATAAAAGAGGAAAGTTAAATGTAAATGACTTATTAGCTACATTTCAAGGTTTTTCTTAAGTTCCAAAATCTCAATAGAACTTTACTGAATTATGTAGGGCCATATTTATCTCACACATATCTCATCTTATGTGAAAAAAATCTACCAATCTTGGTGATTAATTTGTCTTTCAGCCACCAACTTCCTTATATTTTCTTCTGATCCTTTCTCATGTGTGTGCAATAGTATAGCCTACCAAGGAAAATGGTATGTGCACTTCCTTTGTAACTACAATGGTCCTAAACAAAGAATAGATAGTCAAATACTGAAGGAATAGAAAAATATATACATATATATGTATATATAATTCTACATTTGGACTTATAATGGAGCAGAGATACAAAAAAAATTGAATCGAAAAAGAAAAAATAGCATAAATACGGAAGCAAATATAACACCATTTTTCATGGCTGGTTTTAATAGGCCAGCTGCTCTTTGTTGACGTAAGGAAAACGTGGCAGAAAGACTTGAACAAATAGACAAAACTGCTGACATTTTCTTTCATAACCGCTTTGAAAACATTAAATCAGGAATATCATAAGTGATGCAGTGATATGATTTTTGTTGCATACATTGACTGGAAGAAAGTAAATGAAATATAGCATGCTTTTAATGAAACAATTTTGCAATTAAAATGGGGGTGTTTATGGCAAAGGGAGCCCTTTATGAAACCGCCTCAGGGTCACGTAAGAAGTTCCTCTAGACTGGAATTGATTCTTTCCAGTGCTTTCAGAGGCTAGGATTGTAAAAAAGGATTTCTATCTTGTAGCCCTGAGCCTCAGCACTAGTGGAATAATGCATCCTGTGTAATCTAGCTGCCGCATTCACTCTTTAAAATCACCTATGCCATGGCTTGGGGAAATGGGACTGCCTGTATCAGCTGATGACAAGAACATCACCTGTCCTGGTTGCACTTTCTCAGATTTCTAGAAAATTAGCCATTGCCTTTTTTGTTGTTGTTACTTTATAGCAATCAGCCCTCTGAGGACAGCTGTAATGAGCTCACAACCTAAAATATTCAACATTTTAATGCTCCACGAGCATTTGCAACAGCCAGACCTCGAGAAGCATTGTACTATTGGGAGACAGCTCAAGGAGGAATGATAACATTGAATACTGAGGAAAAACATCAGTACTGCACTAAGAGAAATGAGTGGAACTATGGTGAAATGATATTTCAACAAAATCAGCAGTACATTTTCTATCCAGACAGAAAAAGTTTATATGTATAAAAAATCAACTAAAGAACTCTGAATAGTCAATATATAATTGCTACCTGATTTTTATTTAGTTTCTTTTGCCTCATGTTAATTTTTCAGCCTACTGTATGAAAATCCTGGTATGTGTCAAGGTTACAATATAGACTATAGTACTTGGCATTATCAGAATTGACAATACCCTTTTAATTGCTGCTTCTTTATAAACTTCTTTGCAATAGGTTTTTGCCATTTCTTACTTTTCTGTAATTTCTAGGTCACTAGGTCCTGATTTTGACCTCAAGGAACAAAATAACAATGTAATTAAATAGCACATTCACTATATTATTCTCCATCAAAAAAATAAATATATGCTTACTTTTAAAAGATTATTTATTCATTTATTCAACTATATTTAGCAAACGGCTGTTATATATCTAGCACTGTGTGTAGGTCCTGGAGATACAGCAATAAATAAAACAGAGTCTTTGGCCACAGGAAGCGTAAGTTCCAGGGAGGTAGAAAGACAGTAAACAAATGTTGGGGGCATTAATATGAACAAATTAATCAGGTCAAGGAGAGAGCTGAGAGTGAAGGCAACAATTTGTTAAAGAGGGTGTTGAGGATAATCTGAGAAGTGACATTTGAGGAAAGAACTGGCTGAAAAGAAGTAGGGGGCATGTCAATATTTGGGGAAAGGTATCCCTCCAGGAGGAAGAGGAAGGAGGAGGAAGAAGGAATGTCAAAAAGAAATGCCTAGACACAGGAAAATGCATGTTCGAGGCATTGCAGAAAGGCAGAGGTAATTGGAATGTGGTGAGCGAAAGAGCATGGTGGGAAATGACTTTTAAGGATGGTGCCTCAGACCAGTACGGGAGGGGCACAGTGGTCCAAAGTGGATGCATCAGGAAAGTTGAGTCTACACAGTTGGTGATGGATTCAGTATGGGATGTGGGAGGATGTAAGGAATCAAAGATGAAACTCCAAAGTTTCTGTCCTAAGCAAGTGATAAATGATGGGACCACTTACTTCATTTCTCTCATCCTAACTTTTCAGTCTTCCTGCAAGCAGTAGAATAGGACAACCTATCCAATAGACTAGAAAATATTCTGAACTATAAAATGGAGGATAAAAACTCTTTCTAATTCTCGACTGTCACTTCAAACATGTCTTCTACATGATTTGAATTTCATTACTCTTCTTTATTACTTTTCTGAAAGTCTGCAATCGATCACCCAGAGATTAATCTGGATCAACTGGTTTTGCTGCTGCATTCATTTCAAATGCAAACCCACTTTTAAGATGTGGCAGGCTATTAATCATACATATTCTTTGTGAATTGCTTTAATTGTGTTCTTTTTCTCCTAACATCAAGCTATAAGATGGTGTTGAAAGGGATGATAATCCATAGATGATAGACTAAAAGAAATATTTGGGAAGAGATGGTACTTAAGTAATAAGCAGTTTGAAATGGCAACATGAAATGTAGGGCTATGGAAAGCTAGAGAGAAGCATGAGGTCACTAACTTCTGCAAGCATTAAAAAAGGCACCGAGATGTAAGAAACAAACATGCAATCAAGACACTCACCGATTTTACCAGGGACATGTTCTGCTTTCTACCAAGAGGAAAATATCTGCTCCATAGCAAGAAACATTAGCATTTGTTTTACAAATAGTTTTATACTAATTAATAAAAGCCCTTTGATTCTTCATTGTACACGCCTCAATGAAAAGCCCTTAGCAGTGTTGTTATAGAGTCAGCGTACACTGAAAATTCAAGGAGGTATGATAAAAGGAACACAATTAACAGACCAAGGTGACAATAATACTTCCCAAATCAATACAGTCATAAAAAAGAATGAAATCCTATCATTTGCAACATCATGGGTGAAACTGGAGAACATTATGTTAAGTGAAATAAGTCAGACACAGAAAGACAAGTATTGCATGTCCTCACTTGTATGTGAGAGCCAAACAAAATGAACTCATGAAGACACAGAGTAAAATGATGGTTACCAGAGGGTGGGAAGGGTTGTAAAGAGTGGGGGGATAAAGAAGGTAAGTTTAATGGATACAAAAATATGGTTAGATAGGAGATATAAGGTCGTGAAATGTTCAGTAGTATAATAGATCAACTATAGCTAACAATGATTTATTTTATGTTTCAAAATAACTAAAAGAATGAAAATAGAATGTTCCCAATGAAAAAAATAATAAATGTTTGAGGTGATGGATGTGCTAATGGCCTTGACTTGATCATCACATATTGCATGCTTGTATCAAAATATCACATGTACCCCATAAATACATACAACTATGTATCTATAATAATTTTTAAAAATGTTTTAAGTATACAAATTCTGATAGGTTTGTAATTAAGAAAACTATAAGAGAAAAAATTTGAACCAATAACTGCCTATGAAAAGCTAAGCCTTCTTAATTGCCCTGCATAAGCCTCATCACACAATAACAACTCATTACTCATTTGCAATAACAGCTCATTACTCACTTTCCCCAAAAAGAGGAGGTCCATTTTTTATTGAGCAAATTAGATATTTCATGAGTATCAACCCATAGTCACCATCAAAAACACATTTCTAGAGCTCTGTTATTAAACTAAACTTTTCTTTTTATTGAGTCTCTTCTCAAAATCAATAATAAATACTGACTTATGGCTTCAGCTGAGAGTATATTCCAGCACAAAGATAGCAAATGGTCTCTTTCATCAAATCTAGTTATTATGAGCACCTCAATAGAATGAAGATTTTATGTACTAAGGGGCCAAAACAAAACTGAAACGACCTATGACCCTTAAAATCATAGGATTTAACTTTAACTTGTTCAGTGACTATAAGTATAGTAATTACAAAGACAGAGGGAGATGCTGTCTAGTTAATTTTTAACTTCATGCATCCAGTTCCCACCTACCTCACTTATATCATCCATGTCCCCACCTATGCCTCTACACACACATACATGCACCCTGTTGATCTCTAGGAATTCAGACTCTGCACACTTCCTGTTCCCCGTTGTCCACTTCCTAAATCAATGTCTTATTGGGGAACTGTTCTATTGAGACTGTAACACATTAACTCTTACACTATGCTGTTGGGATAAAGATTGGGCATGATGGGAAAGGTTAATTTACATTGTGGCAATTTTAAAACATGTCTGCAAATTCCTTTGACAATCTTCTCCTCAAAGACAGTCAAATTTCCTCTTCTTGAGTGTAATCTAGACTTAGTGATTCACATCAAAGAAGAAGAATATCACAGAAGTGATGGTATGTGACCTTCAAAGTGAGGTCACAGATGACATTGTGGCTTCCACCTCATTCTCTTCAATCATTCACATAATATTAATATTATATTTAAACATTTCCTTTCAGCAAATCATTTAATTCAACCCTAGGAATGTCCTAATGAGCTTCTTCATTAGAGAACAGCAACCTAATGTAGAAGGTTATTGTGAACAATATCAAAAATAAGATTACAATACAATAACTTTAGTTTTTCTTAAATTTTGCTTTTATATCCATTGCATTTTTGTAGTTTCCATGGAAAATTGCAACATATATTATTTTCAGGAGAAAGTTCCACTTTATCCAGAATTTCACACTTTTAAACATTGACCTCTATTTGCATGTTTCAAGGTATAATTAATGTATTGTCATTGTACCCTTGTAAATGTTTCATAAGGTTGACATTTTTCAAAGAAGCAGCTATGAACGCAATCAATTATTTCTCACATTATTATAACAATCTATTTTTACTTCTTAGGAACAAAGAGATAAACAAGCTGACCTTTATGCTTTAAATAAATTCTTTGTTCCATAAGAAGTTTCTAATGTCTCAGATGTCAATTTCACCTTCTTGTAATAATGCTTTATATTATTTTTTTCAAATTCTAATATAAAACACATTGCCTAATTTAGCCAAAATCTAAAACCTATTCAACAACAATATAAATAATAACTAATATTTTCTGAGCCTGCCCAAGTGCAAGGCATTGTGCTATATGCTTTATGTTTTCATTCATTTAATCATCACAGCAATCCTATGAGATAGATACAATCACTAACATCTCCATTTAAAAGCCCATGACAGTGTTTAAGAAGGAAAGTTTCAGGCCAGGCAAGGTGGCGCACACCTGTAATTCCAGCACTTTGGGAGGCCCAGAGCAGGGATCGTTTGAGTCCAGAAGTTGGAGACCAGCCTGGGCAACACAGCAAGACTTTTCTACAAAAAATTAAAAACTTAGCTGGGTATGGTGTTACACAATGCAGTCCTAGCTACTCAAGAGACTGAATCAAGGGAATCACTAGAGTCAGGACTTCAAGGCTACAGGGTGCTACGATTGCACTACAGCACTCCAGCCTGAGTGACAGGCTATCTTAATAAAGACCCAGTAGGGAGGAGTTTCAGTAGCTCTCTCTCTTGTGGAACTGGGATCCAAACAGTTTAGCCCTAGAGCCCAGCTTCTAATGACTCCAATGAACAGGAGAAGTCTTGGCTTCTCTGTGGATTTCAGTGTATCAGGGACTGAACTATATCCCTCTAAAAATTCATGTGTTGAAGCCCTTAACCCTCTAAGGTAGCTGTATTAGGATATACGGCCTTTACAGAGGTAACTAAAGTTAAATAGACCATAAGGGTAAGATGCTAATCCAGTAAGACTGGTATCCTCATAAGAAAAAGAAAAGACACAAACTCTGTCCCTCTTTACCATGTGAGGACACAGTGAGAAGGCAGCCATCTGTAAGCCAGGAAGAGAGACCTCAGACCAACCCTGACAGCACTTTGATCTTAAATGTCTGTCCTACAGAACTGTGAGAAAATAAATTTCAATTAAACCATCCAGATTGTGGTATTTTGTTATGGCATCCTGAGAAGACTAACACACAGGTTCTTCCTCTCTCACTATATCCTTCAAACACTCTCAGATGAATCTTAAAGAGTTAACTATGATCTGACTATTAATGTAGTCATATACCTATTATTGACTATAATTAATTGCCTATGCAACATTGTTTCAGCCTTCTTATTCTCCAATGTATTAGAATACACTAATATGAGGTTTAGCAATGTAATTACCTAGCACATATTAGTGTTATTAATCATGTCATCAATATAATTAAAATTAAAATGTTGTCAAATACAGTCGTCCTTCTTAGCTATAGAAAACAGTTAAATATGATATCAAGCTTTGCAGCCCTGGACTACTAATGTTCTTAATGCTTACTTAATTTTGAAATTAATTGGTCATGCCTCTAAGAGACCATTTAAATATCAAGAGTTCTAATCATTCATATGACTTCAGTGCTACTATAGTTTGAATATTTTGTCCCCACCAAACTCATGTGGAAGTTTGGTCTCCAATGTGATGATGTTGAAAGGTGTCGGGACCTTTGAGAGGCACTGGGATCATGAGGAATCCATTCTCACGAAGGAATCAATGCCATCTCTCAGGAGTGAGTGGTTTCTCATTCTCATAGGACTGGATTCATTACTGTGAAAGTGGGTTGTTATAAAGTGAGGTCACTCCTTGTGTTTTAATCCTTTCTCCCATGCTTACTTTCTCTCTCACTTTTCTTCCATATTATATCACAGCACAAAGCCCTCACAGGAAGCTGACCAGGTGTGGCCACCTGATCAGGGACTTCCCAGCCTACAGAACAATCAGCCAAATAAACCTCTTTCCTTTATTAATTGCCCAGTCTCAGGCATTCTGTCATAGCAATTAAAAACAGACTAAGTGTTCTCATTGTTCAACACCCACTTATGAGTGAGAACATGGGATGTTTGGTTTTCTGTTCTTGTGTCAGTTTGCCAAGAATGATGGTTTCTAGCTTCATCCATGTCCCTGCAAAGAACATGAACTCATCCTTTTTATGACTGCATAGTATTTCATGATGTTTATGTGTCACATTTTCTTTATCCAGTCTATCATTGATGGGCATTTGAGGTGGTTCCAAGTCTTTGCTATTGCGAACAGTGCCACAATGAACATACATGTGCATGTGTCTTTATAATAGAATAATTTATAATCCTTTGGGTATATACCCAGTAATGGGATCACTGGGTCAAATGGTATTTCTATTTCTAGACCCTTGAGGAATTGCCACAATGTCTTCCACAATGGTTGAACATGGACACAAGGAGGGTAACATCACACACCAGAGCCTGTCAGGTGGTTGGGGGGTTAGGGGAGGTATAGTAGTGGATGGGGAGATTGGGGAGGGATAGCATTAGAAGAAATACCTAATGTAGATGATGGGGTGATGCATGCAGCAAACCACTATGGCACGTGTATACCTATGTAACAAACCTGCATGTTCTGCACATGTACCCCAGAAATTGAAGTATAATAAATAAATTTTTTTAAAAAACAGACTGAGGCAGGTGCCCTCCAGCTGAATCCTGGCTTCAGAGAGCTCTTGTATCTCTCTTCCTCACAAGGTGTTGGCCAGGATCCTGGAACCTAAGCCATCGTAGAGCCTCCTGGTCTCAAAATATGTACCTGCCCTCACTCACTTTCTGTTAGTTTTTCTCCTTGCCAGGACAGTGTACTCAGTGTAGTCAATAGTTATGGGCATGAGTTTTGGAGTCAGGGGATCTACATTTTAACCATTTCTTCACCAGATAGTTCAGCCAGTAGAGGTTGGAAAAGTTGTTTAGACTTCATATGCTTCAGGTTCCTTATTTGTTTAACATGATAATAACTACTTATTTATTATGAGAAATAAGTACAATGAAAAGCCTTTAGCAAAATGCATGGAACATTGTAAGTACTCAATAAATCATGATTATTATTGGTTGCCATTTAATTAGATTAGCATGCTTAGTTCTTTGTAAACAGGTGCTGCTGGACCTAATTCTATCCCTGTAGGTGACATAATTTAAGAAAGAATCTCTTGCTAAAATGATTTAAACCAAATGAATTGATCAAGGCTGAAAATTTTAAGAGCTGGATAAGTTTGAAAATAAGATAAACATTTTAAAGCAAGTAGGCTTTCATCTGTTCAAATTGCACCAGAAAATAAGCATTTACTTCACCTAAACAGAAAAGAACCACAGGAAAATAAGGAAAAGATATGGTGGGAAGAATGTGACAAGTTCTGTTTAGGATGTAATGAATGGGGGTTTGTGTTTGGTTTTTCCTGTGACTTCCAAATGGAAATGTTCAGTAGAGTACCAGGGGAGCCGATCCGGAGAGAAAGCTTAGAATTACAGAAGAGAGGATCTAAATCTGAATCACCAGCATAAATGCTAGTGAATGAAAGAGGCTGCCCTTAGAGAATGTGCAGACTGATACGGCAAGAGGATGGTGGCAGAATCCTGAAACATATCAACTAATAAAACAAAAAGAAAATTTGAGAGGCCAATGCAGGAGAATCACATGAGACCAGGAGTTCAAGATCAGCCTAGCTACTTGGGAGGCTGAGGTATAAGGGTAAGAGGGTCATCTGAGCCCAGAAGTTAAAAATTGCAGTGAACTATGATTGCACCACTGCACTCCAGCCTGGTAACAGAGTGTGATCCTGCCTCAAAGAAAAAGAAAGAAAAAGAGGTGCCCATAAAGAGGAATGAGAAGCTTCTGAGGAATAGCAGAGGCAGGAGAGTCCAAACCAAGGGAAGCTAAGTGTATGAAGAAGGGAGTGATCAGTTGCGTCAAATATTGCCAAGAACACAAGTTCCCACATCAGGAAGGAGTGTTGTTAAAAACAAATGAAGCCAATCACATATTTCCCCCAAGGGAATATGGAAGGATGTATATTTCACAACCAGAAAGCAATTACAGGCTTTGGTGGAACAATTTCAAAAAAGTGCAATGTGCTAGAGTCTTCTTGATCTTCCTCAATTTCCCTGAACTCATGCACAACTTACAATCCATATTATACAATTTAGCACTTTCGTATAGTAGCATTTATAATATTCATATTGTAAAATCATAATTATTGTATAATTAGAGGTGGTCCCAGACTTATGATGGTTTAACTTATGATTTTTCAACTTTACAATGATGCAAAAGGAATATGCATTCAGTAAAAATCATACTTCAAGTACTCATACAACCATTCTGTTTTTCACTTTCAGTTCAGTTTTTAATAAATTACAAGAGATATTCAACACTGTAGTATACAATAGGCTTTGTGTTGGATGATTTTGCCCAACTGCAGGTTAATGTGTTATGAGCATGTCTCAGATAGGCAAGACTAAGCTGTGACATTTAGTTAGATATATTAAATGTATTTTCAACTTATGGTATTTTCAACTTACTATGAGTTTAGGTTGACATAATCCCAATGTAAATCAAGGAACTTCTGTATGAATCTTGCCCTCCTAAATGTATGTTATATTGTTATTACAGTAAATCGTGTGCTTCATGATCTACACAAATAACAAGTGATAAAAGAACTCTTGCTAATAAAATAATTGATCAAATTTTTACTGAGAATGTTAGATTGCAAGTGGACAATGGTGAGAGTCTCAATGATCTCACTGCCATGCCCTGTGAGAATAATTTAGACCAAGAGTGGCACGCTTTATTCATTGGCATTCTACCATCGTAGCACCCCTTTGGTAGATCATGAACTGGGATGCAAGCTCTAATGTTCTTTTCCTTTGGCCACTAGACCTAGAGCCCAGACAGTGCCTGCTGTGGGCCATACAGTATACTCTAGAAATGACACTTGCCTGAGCCACTGTTAGGAATGTGTCTTAATGCTTAAGCAGTTCCCTGTACTGATGGTTACACGATAGGATACCCCAGGACCTTGAGAGTTTATATAGTCATGTTTTTATCTTTGTAATGCATATTTTCCCCAAAAGTAAAAATAGCCCCTGAATTAATTTATAATTATTCTTGTGCCTGTTAGATCAGGGTGGCGGCAGAGAAAAATAGAACAGGGCTCGCCTAGAACTATCTTAAGAAGATTTTGCCTCTGAAAACCATTTGGAGAGGTGATGGGATCCCAACAGAGAGTCTTTTGCAGTCTAAGGGGTGATTCTAAGGGACCAGGCTGTATTGGGAAAACAGAGGTGAGGAATCCCCAGTGATGTGTGGTCTCTGAGAAACACACAAAATGCCTTAAGTCCATTTCACTGCCAGGTAAAAAAAAAAAGCAGCAACAAAAACTCTCCTCCAGTCAGGAAGAAATTTTCAGTTCCATTAGCTCTCCCCATTTCCCTCCTCAACCACAGGGAAGTCAGAAGTCTCAACTTCTGACATCGGAAAAGAGTGTTGTTAAAAACAAATGAAGCCAACCATACCACACTTCCCCACTGGAGCTTCCCACTCCCAGAAGCCTTGGGCTCCAGGTGGGTGGCAAGGAGTTTTAAATAGACATATTTATTATGGAACTCAGACTCTTTTTAGAGAACCAGAATGCCCATAGATATTTCCATTATCAGAAAACAATCAGCTAAGCAGCAGGGCTTTTGCAGAATTTATTCCAAGGGCAAAAGAAGAACAACTGCACAGAGCTGGTTTGCAGTGGCATTAATGAGAAAACACGTTCCCTTTCACTTCACCCAGAGTCCTGCTCTTTCACTGTGTTGGTTATACCAAAAGTGACCTCGACAGGAAATTAGAATACCCTGTTAGGATCCAAAACAAAATACACATATCAACATTATAAGTAGGCGTGTGTGTGTATGTGTGTGTGTGTGTGTGCATGCGCATGCATGTGTGTGTGTGTAATGAGTTCACTGATAGCAAAATACAAGTCATAATCGATGCCATGTCACCAAACTATTTGTTTACATTTCAAAAACTTTCTCACACAAACTCAGGTTAAAAAGCATTTTCTTGTTTACAATACATTCACAATTGGAATCCATTTTATCTCTTCCAAATGTTGAACCAAATATTGGGATTATGCCTAATCCAAATTTATACTTACAGGTGGCTAATCTGGTCTAGAAGTTCTGTTTTCTTATTTCCAAACCATTATCTTCCTCTAGGACTTTTTTTATTGTGTTCAAATGGACACCATCTAGCCCCGGCCAGCAACATGTTCCTGCTATTTCTTCTGAGGCCACAACTGACTTTGCCAGTGCCTCATCAGATGGGTATAAATTTTGCCTTTTATCTCAAAGTTCTAAACATATGAAGCCTTTTCTTTCCTAACACTTAAGATCTTACTACGGGATTTAAGCACTATCAAGAGACATATAAAGAGGCATATAAAAGTTCTGATGCATTTATATACCAAGTTGTCTTTAATGTGTTAGCCGTTATCAGAAACTTTAGCTTTGGATAGAAAGATCTGAAAATTCCTGTATGTATAAGAGTACAACAAGCAGAAATGGCATCACTTCAGTCACTTTTATCTGGAGAAAGTGCAATCAAATCAAGGGGCAAACTTAAAAGAATTGAATATTTCCAGTTTACTCATTTATTCCTTAAGAAAAATATGCAACGTTTTGAAATAAGCCAAACAGAGGGCAGTTGTCCTTTTCATATATTGGAGCATTGTTTTTGGTTTTTGGTTTTTGGTTGTTGTTTTTTTGTTTTTTGGGTTTTTTTTTTTTTTTTTTTGGAGGCAGTCTTGCTCTGTTGCCCAGGCTCAAGTGCAGTGGTGTGGTCTTGGCTCACTGCAACCTCTGCCTCCTGGGTTTAAGAGATTCTCCTACCTCAGCCTCCTGAGTAGCTGGGATTACAGGTGCACACCATAATACCTGGCTAATTTTTGTATTTTTAGTAGAGATGGGGTTTCACCATATTGGTCAGGCTGGTCCTGAACTCCTGACCTCGTGATCTGCCCACCTCGGTCTCCTAAAGTGCTGTGGAGCATTGTTTAAAAGGTGCATTTCAGGATCATTTAATCGTCTATGTAAGTGTGTCATTGTTGGATTCCTTATCTGCTATTGATTAGAGGCCCAGATCGTGAAGTTACATGTTTTTAAATAATATTTTGTCCATTCAAAATGCAAATGATTCCTGTCCAGTAGAAAAGATAACCCCAAATGTTACATTGCCTACAAGACAGCAATGAGTTTCGTGTCTAACCCAGTAAACTTATTTTAATTTTTAAGTCAAATGCCAATTAACATTCAGTCCTTTATAATGTTCTTTATCATTTTTGCCAACAGTATCATCCTGCTGATTCTCTTTTTAATAAATGAAACAAATGTTTGACATCTATTCATTCTCTACCTCTAGGAGAGTCATGCTTTTTATTTAGACAATTCTGTTACCACTTTGCTTTGAGATAAATTCACTAACCTAAATATGTTACCAATGTCATGGATTTAGGATATTCATTCATTCATTTATCCATGTGACAAATATTTACTGAGAGCTTACCGTGTCATTGACATAAGCAACGAACCAAACAGAAGTCCATGTATTCATGTAATTTGCAGTCCAACCAAAGAAAGAAAATAAACAAAATTTTAAAACTACAAATCCTGTGAGAAGAGACCAGGAAAAGAGTCATTTGCCTTTTGCTCCACTTGGATAATAATAAATCTCAAGCCCAGGTTCATAAACTGAAAACTGAATGACACCCAAATGGAACTTCACAGAGAAAAGTGACAGGCATCACAAACCTTCAAAAGCATCTAACTGTGCCAAGTGATCTTACTGTCAATAAAAATCAAGTAATTCAAATCATTAAAGATTTGAAAGTGAAAGCTATAATTATCAGGGCTTCTTATAACAAAGGGAAATTAACTGCTGAGCAGGTAATGAAAAGCTAAATAAAATAATTTATTTGTGAGATAAATAATAACCTTATTGAGATAATAAAAAGTTCAATTATTGAGATACTGGAACTTGTTATCACAAATCAAAATTTTGAAATACCCCTCAAACCTAGAAGCCACCATAAAAACATCTGACTATTAATTGTAAAAGTTAATTTGAATAAATCAGATGCCATTGATGAAACTGTTGAATTGTTCTTCCGGGTAAAGAAAATGGAAACGAAGTTCAAAAAAAGGCAAAGGCTACCAACACAATTACATTAAAGCTTTCATAAATAGTTGAAAAATGTTAATAAACCTACACTGTTAACAGTTAGGCTTGTTATAATAAATCAGAATATTTAACTAAATCAATCAGTATAACAATCCAAAACTAGTGCTTTGAATATAGGAAAATTTAGTTTAAATTGTGACCTTTCAAATTAGTGTGGAAAAATATGTCATAGGGCTAGAGCTTATCCATATAAAAAAAGAAAGATTTCTCCCTCATATAACAGCCCCCAACATATTTCAAATGATTTTTTAAGTGCACAGAAAAATGAATGTCATAAGGGAAAAACAAATATGGAAGTCTTTGAGGAGAAACTGGGATGCTGCAAAGCACGACATAAAACTATGTGTCATAGTTCAACACCCACTTATGAGTGAGACCATGTGGTGTCTGGTTTTCTGTTCTTGTGTCGGTTTACTGAGAATGATGGTTTCCAGCTTCATCCATGTTTCTGCAAAGGACACGAACTCATCCTTTTTTGTGACTGGATAGTAATCCATGGTGTTTATGTGCCACATTTTCTTTATCCAGTCTATCACTGATGAACATTTGAGTTGGTTCCAAGTCTTTGCTATTATGAACAGTGCCGCAGTAAACATATGTGTGCATGTGTCTTTATAATAGAGTAATTTATAATCCTTTGGATATATACTCAGGAATGGGATTGCTGGGTTAAGCAATATTTCTATTTCTAGATCCTTGAGGAATTGCCACAGTATCTTCCACAATGGTCGAACTGATTTACACTCCCACTAACACTGTAAAAGTGTTCCTATTTCTCCACATCCTCTCCAGCATCTGTTGTGTTCTGATTTTTTAATGATCGCCATTCTAACTGGCGTGAGATTGTATCTCAATGTGGTTTTGATTTGCATTTCTAGAACACAGGGACACAGGAAGGGGAGCATCACGCACTGGGGCCTGTCAGGGGATGCGGGGGGCAGGGAAGGGGAGGGATAGCAGTGAATGAGGGCCTTGGGGAGGGATAGCATTAGGAGAAATACCTAATGTAGATGACAGAGTGATGGATGCAGCAAACAGCCATGGCACATGTATACCTATGTAACAAACCAGTACTTAAAGTCTAATAATTTTTTTTAAAAAAAGAAAAATAAAAAACTGTGTCATAAAAATAAATACAGATTTGGATTTATGAATAAAAAAACAAAGTCAAAAGATAAGTCAGAAATTAGGAGACAATATTTTTAATATATAATAGAATTAATATCCAAATTCATACCTACATAAAGAAATTTAGAAGAAAAAAGCAAACTATGCAATAGAAAAATATTCAAAGGATCTAAATTAGTAAATAATAGAGAGAAAATATGAATAATGTAAACCATAAAATGATGTTCAAACTCTGACAAAGAAAGGAAAGTTAAAAATAATTAATTACTTCAAAAAGGCAAGGCACACTCCTTACTTGAGAACCTTGAAGTATGGCCTGGAGGCTGGACTTGGGAGGTCTTTCAATCCATTCACAGGTGCCAGCAGCTGAAATGTGAACATGAATTACTAAAGGTTTGCACTGTCCTCCTCTCCCTGGCCATCAGCATTCTCAGCTGGTGCAATCTGCCCTCTGTGGGGACAGCCAACATTAACCTGACAATCCCTGAGTCCAGCAGATTGCTCCTGAAACTCACTTGTGGCCCTGCTGAGTGATGTGGTCATGCTTGTAGTCTATGTAGCTAGCATTGCTGTGATGCCTTTCTAAAACTGGGGGAACAATAAATTTGACTACCTTGATCCTAGACATCCTTAACATCTTGACGTTAGGCTGTCTAGGGCCTGAGGCTTATACCTCACCGTGGGTTCCCATGACAGCATGGGGTAAGGGAGCCCTCAGGACCCACAGCAAAGAGTAGAAAGGGACTGAAGAGATATGGAAGAGATGAGGAGATGTGGAAGACCTCCCCTCAACCCACTTCAGACCTGGACTGAAGTCAAAGCATGAACGGTGCATAGGGGCCTCAGGCCTAACCACCATAAGAAGGTTCAAATTCCCTTAACAAATATTTATTGAGTGCCTCCCTTGGGTTAGGCACTCTTCTAAGTGTTGGGGAACACCAGTGAGCAAAAAAAAATTTCTGACGTTGGGAAGCTGACATTCTATTAAGGAGGTAGACAAAAGTCTTACGGTCTATAGAAATATTTTATAGCTTGAGCTTTGTGGTGATTACGCACGTGTGTGTGTGTGTGTGTGTATGTAAAAGTTCACTGAGTTCTCCATTAAGATTTGTGCATTTTAAGTGAAACTTTAATTAAAAATCAAAATTTAAAAATTATTATTATACGTATTTTTTACCTATTAAAAAGACTGTTAGTCTCCAGTGATGGTAAGGGTCTGAGCAACAGAGTCATCCTAGACAACTGGCAATAATGAATAGGACACTACTCCCTTTTTGAAGGGTAGTTTGATGATATTATCAAAACTCATAGAGTCTTACCCAGTCACTTTATTTATATGAAATTGTCTTAATTGTGCACAAAAGCAAAAGATGAAAATAAAAAGCTTATTGTTAACTATGTTTGTAGTAGCTAAACACTGGAGGAGGTGAGAATCTAACTACTTTCAATAAGGAAATTGTTATTTTTTGTATCCAGAGATCAGAGATTAAACTTTAGCATTCACTCAATACATATTTATTGAGTAGTTTTACTGTATGTTGAAAACTATACAAAGTATTTAAAATGGAATCATTAAGTATTGAGGTATAAACATGCCATGAAAGTTTTTTTAAGGCAAACAGAAGAGCATTACAGAATAATCTGAACTTTAGGGAGAAATAACAATAGAGTATGTTTCTATGTGTCTATGCCTAAGAAAACTACTATACGTATAGATGAAAAGTCTCTGGGCAACAAGAACAAAATTCTTTCTCAAAAAAAAAAAAAAAAAAAAAAAAAGATACTGTCATGTTGGACGCTTATCGACTTCAAAGGAATAGCACCATCAACAACAGGCCAAAGAAGAGACTTGGAACCAGAAAATAAGGAGTGTTGATTGAGGGGACTTACATATAAGGCAGCACAGTCATGGTGGGCAAGACATGGTAACCACTACCATTTATAAAAAGCATGCAGTTTATATAGGATTTTCATTTAGCACCCCCTCCCCGACCAAGCAATCACCACCTGGCCACCTTCATTTAACCCAAAACAAAGGGCCTTGATCCCCTATATGGAGTGTGCTCCACGGGATGGGCCAGGAGTTCAAATGTTCCTCACAGATAAATGGCGAATCTCCGGGTGGCCACTCCCAGATCCCTTAGCTCAAAACTCCAAACACACATTCTTCTTAGACCACAGGGTCATTCTTAGGGTGTGCTTAAGTTATTGATGTCAGGTACATCTGCCATTCAGATATATATCAGTTGTTAGCAGTGATATTCTTGAAAGAATAATAATTGAGAAAATACTTTTACTTTTCTAATTTATACTTTTCTGTCATTTTATTTTTTAACATTGTGCAAATAATTTTAAGACTATATTTGTAAAACTAAAATTAATGTCAATTAATTTGGAAGTTATCAAAAAACATAGTCTAAGCACATTTCATCAAATTCATATTGATAATAACAAGCCTAAAAAGCTGGTGGTATTAAAGCATGATCAATAAGGTTGACTTGTGTTAACACAACATCATTCAAATTATGTAATATAAACACCACGGCAGTGAATGCAGACCACTTTATCAATACAGTGAAAAACATTTACTGAGTTCTTTCTTGTAAGTTATTTACTGAGGCAAGCTCTGCTCAAACAAAAAGTCTTACTCCTAAAGTGGTTTATAGTCTAAGGGGTTGTTTACATAAAAATAATTACAATAAAAAGAACTGTTATAAGTATGTGTGAAGGGCTTCAACACCAAATACTGACAGTAAGGAGACTGTAAGTTAAAATCTGGAGCATTTAGCTGAATTGTTGTCCAGGGACCAATAGAATTGGCATCACCTGGAAGCCTTTTAATGCAAAAATCTCAGGCTTCATGCCAGACCCGCCATCAGGACAAATATTCTAGTGAGATTCCCAGGTGATTCATACGCTCATTAAAGTCTGAGAACCACTGTTCTATGTGAAAGTAGCTTCTGATTTAAGAAAACATTCTCCCTTCATCTGGTGTTTAAAATTTGGCTACCCACTGAATGGTGAATATCCTAAAGTGATGTGTGTGTATTTAACATTGGATAGACCACCACCATGGCATGTGTATACCTTTGTAACAAACCTGCATGATCTGCACATGTACCCCAGAACTTAAAGTATAATAAATAAATTTTTAAAACATTGGATAGAAAATGCAACTTCTGAAGAGTCTACATTACTTGTTAGAACCAGTAAATATTTACAATTATTTGCCATGCAACTTAGAGCAATATCTTTATCAATCTTTATGATTTGTACATTACAATTAACAAAGTGAGAAATTATTTTATCCTGGATTTTAAGAAAGTTATTTAAACATCCTCTGTCTCAACATCTGCTGACCCATTTTTACAGTATGTCTACAAACTTGAACTACTGCCTTTGAATAATTGTCATTATGAATTTAACAAACTATGAAAATCATAGTGTTAGGGGAGAAATATCCTCTAGTAGGAATTATATTATCAAAGAAGTTTACTTTTGTAAGTCCCCTTGGCCAGGAGCCTTTTCAGTCAAGGGAATAACTCATAATTAATAATCCATAATTAATATGGATTAATTGGAAACATGACATAACAAATCATGTGCCCTTTATTTGAATCGCCCCATTTTTTTGGTCTTGTTTTGGTTTTAGTACTTTTTTCTTTATAATTATTTTATTTACCTCATTTTTTTTTTAAGTTCCAGGGTACATATGCAGGATGTGCAAGTTTGTTACATAGGTAAGTAAGTGTGTGATTTAGAACCAGAAACACCATTTTTTTAACTAAGGGAAATGTTATCAAAAGCATTTACATGCTACTAAGCTAGAAAATTTAACATTGCTCCAACTTAAATATCTAATTGTTCTTAATAAATGAGATTGTTTTCATTTCAAAAAAGCTTACAATTTAGGACATTTACTATAGAATTACATGAATATTGATAACTTTATGAAAAACAAAAGTATTCTTACTTATGTTTTTGCATAATGAAGATACTTTGCCAAACATCACAATGGATTCAAACAGCAGTCACATACACTCACAAAAAGTAACAAATGCGTGCATCAGCCAATAAAGATAAAATGTCTAAATATAACTGCAGCTTGAACAAAGAATAAAGCACTAGGCTCTGAACTCTTGAGAGTGTTAAAAAATCTTAGCTACAGAACGTTCAAATCTTATACCACATTTCAAGAAGGACCTTGGCAAACCTAATGATACCCAGAATGAAGAAGAATTCAGAAATTTCATTATATGAAAAACCACCTACAGAAACTGGAAATGTTTAGCTTGGAAAAGATAATATATATAACATACAGAGAAAATATCTATATTATATATAGATAATAGATTCCTTAAATATTTAAAGGGTTCGCTTTGGGAAAAATTGAACCAAACTTAATTCTGTTAAATGCAAGAGAGCAGAATTGCAATCAATCAGTAAAAATTTATAGGAAGACAGATCTTAGTTATATTTAAGAGCCTTCAAACAATTGAAAACCTTAAAAACAAACAAGTTATTAAATAAAAAACATAAATCGGATTATTTCAATCTTTGAGAGGTCATATACTTACCAAGGTCTACTTGAAATAGAATAAATTCTTTGTGTGTGAAGAAGAGTTATACCAAAAGATTTGAATCGGTAAGAGATAGTTGGTGAGGACTGCATGCTGAGTAGAACATCAGATATTCTCTTCCAGCTCTGAGTCTCTCTGATACCTAAGCCAGATCACACTAAGGGGTAGGGTTCCTGAGTGCAAAAACTATAGAAGGCATGATTGTTGCCCACAGAAATCCAATGTAGCATGAACAGATTATAAAAAAAAAATAAAAAAAAAAAACATTTACCCATAGTATGTCTAAGAAATCATAGAATCTAAAACACTACTTCTCAAAAAGACTTTTCCCAAAATCTAAAGTCCCCACACAGAAAGAGTTTAAAATGGACATCCTTTAAGAAAACATGACTTGGACTAATTTACCTTTGTAAACCTAGAAAATCTTGTTTTCTAATTAAGCCAATTCAGATGCTGTAGTTCATCATAAAAGAAAAATAGTTGTTAAGCTAAGAAGACTCTAAGAATTTGTTTTAAATTGGCTTTTCCTTTTATAAACAAAGCAAAATTTAAGTATTATCTTAAAAATTTTAAATACTGAAATTAACTGATAATAGCTACAAATACCTATCAACTGTCTGTTAGTAAGTTACCATTGGTTGCGAATTCGTGTACTAAGCCTATGCCAGGTATTAACACCAAGTGTTTTTAACCCATCAAGAAATCTGTTGCCTACTGCAAATGAGAAACCAGGGATTTAGGTAGCCTATTTGTTAATGAGGAATCAGATGCATAGGAAAACTATATGACTTGCTAGTAGCCACACAGATAATAACTGGCACTAATACATTAGTTTTGTTATTTATACAAAAGTATATGCATGTGTATAATGACTAATATTAATTTTAAAAGCTTAAAATTTTAGTCCTAAAAACAAATGCTTAATGTGACAATACAAGCAAAGATAATAATTTGCTTCATCTGCTGCTTATCATTTCTTTTTGCAACATTAAATTCCATAATGTTGAACCAACATACAAACATGAAGGTCCAATTTTTATGTTAGTTTGCACAATAATAGCCATTTTAAATCCTGCTAGAAAAAAAAAAAATCTATGCACTTGAATAAGTATGCTTATGTGTTTGCACTACATTTGATAGAAAAAGGTCAAAAACAATGTTATGTAAAGAAAATAGGGAAATTACAATTGTTCAGTTATAAAATGAAATTGTATTGTTTTATTTATTCTGTGGGATGAGAAATCAAGATATTTCATGTATATTTTAACTGCTTATTTTAGGAAAGTATGAAATTACATAGTGAAATTTTACTTGTAAGATTTTTCTTTGCTTTGTTCCTTCTGTGTGCAGCATCCACATAAATTCCCACAGAGATAATTGGCTTGAAATTTTCAACAATTCTTTTCTTTTACAGGATTTTAAATATTAAAGAATTTGTGAGTTTAAGCCAAGCACATGGCTTTTAAATGAGAAAACTGAGACTTAGAAGATTGGTGATTTGAAAAATACAAAATATTCCTATCCAAAAGAAGCTTACAAATTATTATTTTGCCTAAGATTTACTGTTTCTTCTTTCAGATAACACATATGTCTTATACACTTTGGATACTAAAATTTTTGAGATTTTAATTTTTTGATACATAACATTTATACATATTTATAGGGTACATGTGATATTTGGTTACATTAACAGAATATGTAATGATCAAGCCAGGGTATTGGTGTTCTATATGTTGTGAACATTTCAAGTCTTCTCTTCTAGCTAATTTGAAATATACAATACACTGTTATACACTACAGTCACCCCACTCTGCCATAGACCATTAGAACTTATTCCTTCTAACTAACTGCACATTTGTACCCATTAACCAGCCTCTCTTTACAGCCCCCACCCCACCACTCACCCACACATCCATCCCAGACTCTGGTATCTAAATTCTACTCTCAACTTTCACAAAATCAACTCTTTAAATCCCTACCTATGGTAAAAACATGAGATATTTGTCTTTCTGTGGCTGACATTTAATTTGACATGAAACTTCAATTTCATTCATTCTGCTTTAAATGACATGATTTCGTTCTTTTTTATGGTCGAATAGTATGCAATTGCGTATATATACGACATTTTCTTTGTCCATTTTTTCATTGAAGGATATTTACGTTGACTCCCTATCTTTGCTATTGTTAATAGCACTGCAATAAGCACAGGAAGGCATGTATACCTTTGATATACTGATTTCTTTTTTGAGACATCTCCATACTGTTTTTCGTAGAAGCTGTAATAATTTACATTCCCACCAAAAGTGCGTTTGTTCCCTTCTCTCCACATCTAGAATAGGTATCAGTTACTTTTCGACTTTTTAATAATAGTCATTCTAGCTAAGGTAAGATGATATCTCATTGTGGTTATGATTTCCATTTCCCTGATGATCAATGATGTTGAACATTTTTTCTTTTTTTTTTTTTTTGAATTAGTCTCTTTTTATTTTCTTGGTAATCTCCTCCAGTTACTACTTCTGTTGTAGATGATGAAATGGGTAAGGCTCCACTTCAGATGTTGGCACTGCTATGAGCATGGTCTTTCCCTTTATTGCAACTCGCAATCAAAACCTTTGATTCTTTTTTTATATTCCAGGCCCAGAAGCAGTTTCCACTGCAGAAGTTAACTGATGAGTCTTACTCTTTCTAGCAGTAGTTTACAACCAGGCTCTAGCTTCTCCACGAACACCACAGGATGAATTTAGTTTAAATATGTATTAAACTAAAAGGCATTCTCTCAAATGAGTTTAAATGCATTTTATTTTTAGAGAACCTACATGACATGTTTTTCTTAAAAACAATGCCTCCACTCCAAATAAATCATGGTCAAAATAAATGAAGATCTCAGGATGACATCAGTCCCATTTGTCTTAAGTCCTGGTGTGTGGATGACAAGCAGAAGCCAGTTATGATGCCAGGTGATAGATCCAAAGTAATTGCCAAATTTGTTAACATTTTTCCATTTCTAAACCATCCTTAAAGAAAATCATATATGGGGTCACACCATCTTCACGGTAGTCCAATAGAGCAACCATGCCATCTGGATTCATGTTTTCACCAATAAAGAACTGATAGTTTTTGCAATTAGCAAGGATGTGCTTGATTTGTTCTGCAGCCCCTGTCATAAAAAGTTTTACTCTTTCTGGTCTTTGTTCTTCAAGTTTGCCTTTGATAGATTTCATGTAATCTTTGATGTACTTCTCGTAGCTTCTTTTGTGAAACTTGTTTCCTGCAGGTGATGGTTCATGACAATATCGACACTGGTGATTACTGTGCTTTCGGTACCTTTGCCCTCGGGGCCTTCAGCGGAGGCATTTCCACCAATGAGCGAGTCATCAATGTTACCTCCTGTCCTACTGACCATCTTCCCCTCCACCTCCAGGCACAGCCCTTCCGCGATCTCCCGGATCTTGTAGATGTCAGAGAACATCTCATCGTGGCTGATGAGATCCCGGTAGATAATCATGATGGTGGCTGATGGGGGAGGACGGCGGCGCTAGCTTAGCAGGAGCCCGAAGCTTGGAGCGAGCGCTGTGCAGCCAGAGCGGCGCTAGGGGGGAGGGGAGAGCGGGCGGAAAAGCGAACATTTTTTCACATACCTGTTGGCCACTTGCACGTCTTCTTTTGAGAAATATTTATTCACTTCCTTTGCCCACTTTTTTTTTTTTTTTTTTTTTTTTGAGACAGAGTCTCGCTCTGTCACCAGGTGCCAGGCTGGAGTGCAGTGGCATGATCTCGGCTCACTGCAACCTCCGCCTCCCAGGTTCAAGCAATTCTCCTGCCTCAGCCTACCGACTAGCTGGGACTATAGGCACATGCCACCATGCCCAGCTGATTTTTTAATTTTTCAGTAAAGACAGGGTTTCACCATGTTGGCCAGGATGGTTTCGATCTCTTGACCTTGTTATCTGCTGGCCCTGGCCTCCCAAAGTGCTGGGATTACAGGCGTGAGCCACCGAGCCTGGCCCTTTGCCCACTTTTTAATATGATTATTTTCCTGTTGAGTTGTTTGAGCTCCTTGTATATTCTGGATATTAGTTCCTTGTTGGATAAATAGTTTGCAAATATTTTCTCCAATTCAACATGTTGGCTCTTCACCCTTTTGATAGTTTCCTTTGTTGTGCAGTAGCTGCTTGGTTTTATATGGTACCATTTGTCCTTTTTTGTTTCTGTTCCCTGTGCTTTTGAGATCTTAACTGTAAAATCTTTGCCTAGATCAATGACTGGACGTGTTTTCTGTTTTCTTACAATAATTTTATGAGTTTGAGTCTTATGTTTAAGTCTTTATCCATCTTGAGTTGATTTTTGTGTATACTGAGAGACAATGATCCAGTTTCATTATTCTGCATATAAATATCCAGTTTCCCCAGCACCATTTATTGAACAGGGATTCCTTTCACTGATATATGTTCTAGAAATCTATGTCAAAAATCAGCTATAAATACATATTTTTATTTCTGGATTGTCTCTGTTCCATTGGTTTATGTGTCTATTTTTATACCAGTACCATGCTATTCGGGTTACTATAGCCTTGTAATATATCTTGAAGTTAGATAATGTGATGTCTCCAATTTCTTTCTTTTTTCAGGATTGCTTTGGTTATTTGGGCCCCATTTTCATTCCATATGAATTTTAGGATTCTGTTTCTATTTTTTGTGAAAAAAATGACACTGGAAATTTGATAGAAATTGCATTAAATCTGTAGATTGCTTTGGGTAGTATAATCATTTTAAGCTTATTAGTTTTTCCAATCCAAGAGCATGGGATGATTTTACATTTCTTTGTGTAAGCTTTAATTTCCTTCATCAGTGTTTTGTAGTTTTGATTTTATAGGTCTTTCGCCCCCTTGGTTAAATTTATCCTTAGGATTTTCTGTTTGTTTTTGTAGCTATCATAAGTGGGATATGTTTCTTGTTTTCTTTCTCAGCTGGTTCATTATTCGTGTATAGAAATGCTACCAATTTTTGTATGTTGATTTTATATTCTACAACATTACTGAATTTATGCAACAGATATGAGCGATTTTGGTGGAATCTTCAGGTTTTTCCCAGATATGATAAGATCATGTCATCTGCAAAGAAGGGCAATTTGGCTTCTTCTTTTGCAATTTGAATACCTTTTATTTTTTCCTCTTGTCTGATTGCTCTGGCTAGAACTTCCGGTACTATTTTCAATGGGAGTGGTAAAAGTGGGCATCCTTGTTTTGTTACAGTTCTTGGAGGAAAGTCTTTCAGCTTTTCTCCATTCAGTATGATGTTAGCTGTTGGTTTGTCATAAATGGACTTTATTATTTTGAGATTTGTTCCTACTATTCCAAATTTATTAAAAGTTTTTATAAGGAAGCGATGTTAAATTTTATCAAATGCTTTTTCTATATTCATTGAGATAATCACATGTTTTTTTTTCTTTATTTTGTAGATATAGTGATTAACATTTAATGTTTTGCATATTGAGCTATCTTTGTATCCCTGGGATAAATCCAACTTGATCATGGTGTATTATCTTTTTGATATGCTGTTGAATTCAGTTTGCTAGCATTTTGTTGAGAAGTTTTATACCAACATTTATCAGGTATTGGCCTGTAGATTTTTGTTGTTGTTGTTGTTGTTGTTGTTGTTGTTGTTGTTGCATGCTTGTCTAGTTTTGGTATCAGGGTAAGCCTGGCCTCATAGCATGAGTCAAGAATAATTTCATCCTCATCAATATTTTGGAAAATTTTGAGGAAGATCGTGGTGGTAGCTGTTCTTTGGAGGTTGGTAGAATTTGTCAGTGAAGCATACAGTCCTGGACTTTTCTTTGTTGGGAGATTTATCACTGATTCAATCTCATGGCTCTTTACTGATCTGTTCATGTTTACTATTTCTTCCAGATTGAATCTTGGTAGGTTGTATGTGAGCGGGAATGTATCTATTTCCTCTAAATTTTCCAGAATGTTAGCATATAGTTGTTCATAATTGTCTCTGATGATCTTTTGTATTTCTGTGGTATCAATTGTAATATCTTCCTTTTTATTTCTGATTTTATTTACTTGGGTCTTACCTCTTTTTCTTGGTTTGTCTAGCTAGTGATTTATCAATTTTATCTTTTAAGAAAATTAAACTTTTCATTTTGTTGCTCGTTTGTATTTTGTAACCTGAATTTCACTTTGTTCTGCTCTGATGTTTATTATTTCTTCTATAATTTGGAGTAGTTAGTTCTCGATATTTCAGTTCCTTTAGTTGTATTGTTAGATTACCTATTTGAAATCTTTCCACTTTTCTGAGGTAGGCATTTATTGCTATAAAATTCCCTCTTAGTATTGCTTTTGCTGTATCCCACAGGTTTTAAAATATTGTGTTTTGATCTTCATTTGTTCTAAGAATTTTTTTTTTCTCTTTAATTTCCTCATTGACCCAATGGTCATTTAGGGGCATGTTGTTTAATTTCCATCCAGCTTCCAATGTCCCTCTTATTACCAATTTCTAGTTTCATTCCATAGTGGTCTGAGTAGATACTCTATATGATTTCAAAAATTTTTAATTTGTTGAGACTTTTTTGTGGCCTATCATATGGTCTATCCTGGAGAATATTCCTTGTGCTCATGAGAAGAATGTGTATTCTGCAGTTGTTGGATAAAATGTTCTGAGGATATCTGTTAGGTCCATTTAGTCTAAGGTACAGTTTAAATCCAATGTTTCTTTGTTATTTTTCTGTCTAGATGATCTGTCTAATGATGAAAGTAGGGTGTTGAAGTCCCCAATTCTTATTCTATTGGAGTCTATCTCTCCCTTTAGATTTAATAACATTTGCCTTATATATCTGGGTGTTCTGGTGTTGGGCAACCATGTGTTTAGCATTGCCATATCTTCTTGCTAAATTGATCCCTTCATCATTGTATAATGATCATTTATGTCTTTTTTACTGTCTTTGACTTAAAGTCTGTTTTGTCTATAGAAGTATAGCTATTCCTGCTCAATTTTGGCTTCCATTTGCATAGTATATCCTTTTCCATCCTTTACCTTCAGTCTATATGTGTCTTTATATATGAGAGGAGATTCTTGTAGTTGGGTCATTTTTAAATACATTCACCTGTTTTATATCTTTTAAGTGGTAGGTTTAATCTATATACATTCAATCTGTGATATGTAAGGGCTTATTTCATGTCATTTTATTAGTTGACTTACGATTGCTTGTATATCTTTGTTCCTTTCTTTCTTATTCTTTACCATTGTTGTTTGGTGGTTTTCTGTAATGGTAACATTTGAGTCCTTTCTCTTTTTTTTTTTTTTTTTTTTTTTTTTTTTT